>NC_069499.1:1554681551-1554873900 GCF_027579735.1 Bombina bombina | reverse complement strand
TGTGCGTGTGATGGCTCATATCTGCACTTTGTGTGTGTGTATGGCTCATATCTGCACTGTGTGTGTGTGAGTGCTCATATCTGCACTGTGTGTGTGTGATGGCTCATATCTGCACTGTGTGTGTGTGATGGCTCATATCTGCACTGTGTGTGTGTGATGGCTCATATCTGCACTGTGTGTGTGTGTGTGATGGCTCATATCTGCACTGTGTGTGTGTTGTGATGGCTCATATCTGCACTGTGTGTGTGTGTGATGGCTCATATCTGCACTGTGTGTGTGTGTTGATGGCTCATATCTGCACTGTGTGTGTGTTGTGATGGCTCATATCTGCACTGTGTGTGTGTGTGCTCATATCTGCACTGTGTGTGTGTGTGATGCTCATATCTGGCACTGGTGTGTGGGTGTGTGGCTTACTGTGTGTGTGATGGCTCATATCTGCACTGTGTGTGTGTGTGATGGCTCATATCTGCACTGTGTGTGTGTGTGGGTGTGATGGCTCATATCTGCACTGTGTGTGTGTGTGTGATTGGCTCATATCTGCACTGTGTGTGTGTGTGTGTGATGGCTCATATCTGCACTGTGTGTGTGTGTGTGTGGTGATGGCTCATATCTGCACTGTGTGTGTGTGTGTGGAATGGCTCATATCTGCACTGTGTGTGTGTGTGTGTGTGATGCTCATATCTGCACTGTGTGTGTGTGATGGCTCATATCTGCACTGTGTGTGTGTGTGTGTGTGATGGCTCATACTGCAGTGTGTGTGTGTGTGATGGCTCATATCTGCACTGTGTGTGTGTGTGTGATGGCTCATATCTGCACTGTGTGTGTGTGTGTGTGATGGCTCATATCTGCACTGTGTGTGTGTGTGATGGCTCATATCTGCACTGTGTGTGTGTGATGGCTCATATCTGCACTGTGTGTGTGTGTGTGATGGCTCATATCTGCACTGTGTGTGTGTGTGTGTGATGGCTCATATCTGCACTGTGTGTGTGATGGCTCATATCTGCACTGTGTGTGTGATGGCTCATATCTGCACTGTGATGTGTGTGTGTGTGTGTGAGATGGCTCATATCTGCACTGGTGTTGTGGTGTGGTGTGATGGCTCATATCTGCACTGTGTGTGTGTGTGTGTGATGGCTCATATCTGCACTGTGTGTGTGTGTGTGTGATGGCTCATATCTGCACTGTGTGTGTGTGTGTGATGGCTCATATCTGCACTGTGTGTGTGTGTGTGTGTGATGGCTCATATCTGCACTGTGTGTGTGTGATGGCTCATATCTGCACTGTGTGTGTGATGGCTCATATCTGCACTGTGTGTGTGATGGCTCATATCTGCACTGTGTGTGTGATGGCTCATATCTGCACTGTGTGTGTGTGTGTGTGTGTGATGGCTCATATCTGCACTGTGTGTGTGTGTGTGTGTGAAGCTCATATCTGCACTGTGTGTGATGGCTCATATCTGCACTGTGTGTGATGGTCATATCTGCACTGTGTGTGTGGCTCATATCTGCACTGTGTGTGATGGCTCATATCTGCACTGTGTGTGTGTGTGTTGAGGCTCATATCTGCACTGTGTGTGTGTTGTGATGGCTCATATCTGCACGTGTGTGCGTGTGATGGCTCATACTGCACTGTTGTGCGTGTGATGGCTCATATCTGCACTGTGTTGTGTGATGGCTCATATCTGCACTGTGTGTGTGTGATGGCTCATATCTGCACTGTGTGTGTGTGTGTGTGATGGCTCATATCTGCACTGTGTGTGTGTGTGTGATGGCTCATATCTGCACTGTGTGTGTGTGTGATGCTCATATCTGCACTGTGTGTGTGTGATGGCTCATATCTGCACTGTGTGTGTGTGTGATGGCTCATATCTGCACGTGGTGTGTGTGATGGCTCATATCTGCACTGTGTGTGTGTGTGTGATGGCTCATATCTGCACTGTGTGTGTGTGTGTGATGGCTCATATCTGCACTGTGTGTGTGTGTGTGATGGCTCATATCTGCACTGTGTGTGTGTGTGATGGCTCATATCTGCACTGTGTGTGTGTGTGTGATGGCTCATATCTGCACTGTGTGTGTGTGTGATGGCTCATATCTGCACTGTGTGTGTGTGATGGCTCATATCTGCACTGTGTGTGTGATGGCTCATATCTGCACTGTGTGTGTGTGTGATGGCTCATATCTGCACTGTGTGTGTGTGTGATGGCTCATATCTGCACTGTGTGTGTGTGATGGCTCATATCTGCACTGTGTGTGTGTGTGATGGCTCATATCTGCACTGTGTGTGTGTGTGATGGCTCATATCTGCACTCTGTGTGTGTGTGATGGCTCATATCTGCACTGTGTGTGTGTGATGGCTCATATCTGCACTGTGTGTGTGTGTTGTGATGGCTCATATCTGCACAGTGTGTGTGTGATGGCTCATATCTGCACTGTGTGTGTTGTGTGTGATGGCTCATATCTGCACTGTGTGTGTGTGTGATGGCTCATATCTGCACTGTGTGTGTGTGTGATGGTCATATCTGCACTGTGTGTGTGTGATGGCTCATATCTGCACTGTGTGTGTGCGATGGCTCATATCTGCACTGTGTGTGTGTGTGATGGCTCATATCTGCACTGTGTGTGTGATGGCTCATATCTGCACTCTGTGTGTGTGTGTGATGGCTCATATCTGCACTGTGTGTGTGTGTGTGATGGCTCATATCTGCACTGTGTGTGTGTGTGTGTGATGCTCATATCTGCACTGTGGTGTGTGTGTTGATGGCTCATATCTGCACTGTGTGTGTGTGTGATGGCTCATATCTGCACTCTGTGTGTGTGTGATGGCTCATATCTGCACTCTGTGTGTGTGTGTGTGATGGCTCATATCTGCACTGTGTGTGTGTGTGTGATGGCTCATATCTGCACTGTGTGTGTGTGTGATGGCTCATATCTGTGTGTGTGTGTGTGTGATGGCTCATATCTGCACTGTGTGTGTGTGTGATGGCTCATATCTGCACTCTGTGTGTGTGTGATGGCTCATATCTGCACTCTGTGTGTGTGTGATGGCTCATATCTGCACTGTGTGTGTGTGATGGCTCATATCTGCACTGTGTGTGTGTGATGGCTCATATCTGCACTGTGTGTGTGTGTGATGTCATATCTGCACTGTGTGTGTGTGATGGTCATATCTGCACTGTGGTGTGTGTGATGGCTCATATCTGCACTGTGTGTGTGTGTGATGGCTCATATCTGCACTGTGTTGTGTGTGATGCTCATATCTGCACTGTGTGTGTGTGTGTGATGGCTCATATCTGCACTGTGTGTGTGTGTGTGTGTGATGGCTCATATCTGCACTGTGTGTGTGTGATGGTCATATATGCTCTGTGTGTGTGTGTGTGATGGCTCATATCTGCACTGTGTGTGTGTGTGTGATGGCTCATATCTGCACTGTGTGTGTGTGTGATGGCTCATATCTGCACTGTGTGTGTGTGTGTGTGATGGCTCATATCTGCACTGTGTGTGTGTGTGATGGCTCATATCTGCACTGTGTGTGTGTGATGGCTCATATCTGCACTGTGTGTGTGTTGATGGCTCATATCTGCACTGTGTGTGTGTGTGTGATGGCTCATATCTGCACTGTGTGTGTGTGTGATGGCTCATATCTGCACTGTGTGTGTGTGATGGCTCATATCTGCACTGTGTGTGTGTGATGGCTCATATCTGCACTGTTGTGTGTGATGGCTCATATCTGCACTGTGTGTGTGTGTGTGTGTGTGATGGCTCATATCTGCACTGTGTGTGTGATGGCTCATATCTGCACTGTGTGTGTGTGATGGCTCATATCTGCACTGTGTGTGTGTGTGTGATGGCTCATATCTGCACTGTGTGTGTGTGATGGCTCATATCTGCACTGTGTGTGGTGTGTGGCTCATATCTGCACTGTGTGTGGTGTGATGGCTCATATCTGCACTGTGTGTGTGTGTGATGGCTCATATCTGCACTGTGTGTGGTGTGATGGCTCATATCTGCACTGTGTGTGTGGTGATGGCTCATATCTGCACTGTGTGTGTGTGATGGCTCATATCTGCACTGTGTGTGTGTGATGGCTCATATCTGCACTGTGTGTGTGATGGCTCATATCTGCACTGTGTGTGTGTGTGTGATGGCTCATATCTGCACTGTGTGTGTGTGTGTGATGGCTCATATCTGCACTGTGTGTGATGGCTCATATCTGCACTGTGTGTGTGTGTGTGTGAAGGCTCATAACTGCACTGTGTGTGTGTGATGGTTCATATCTGCACTGTGTGTGTGTGATGGCTCATATCTGCACTGTGTGTGTGTGTGATGGCTCATATCTGCACTGTGTGTGTGTGTGATGGCTCATATCTGCACTGTGTGTGTGTGATGGTTCATATCTGCACTGTGTGTGTGTGATGGCTCATATCTGCACTGTGTGTGTGTGTGATGGCTCATATCTGCACTGTGTGTGTGTGTGTGTGTGTGATGGCTCATATCTGCACTGTGTGTGTGTGTGATGGCTCATATCTGCACTGTGTGTGTGTGTGTGTGATGGCTCATATCTGCACTGTGTGTGTGTGTGTGATGGCTCATATCTGCACTGTGTGTGTGTGTGTGTGATGGCTCATATCTGCACTGTGTGTGTGTGTGTGTGTGATGGCTCATATCTGCACTGTGTGTGTGTGTGTGTGATGGCTCATATCTGCACTGTGTGTGTGTGTGTGTGTGATGGCTCATATCTGCACTGTGTGTGTGATGGCTCATATCTGCACTGTGTGTGTGTGTGTGTGTGATGGCTCATATCTGCACTGTGTGTGTGTGTGTGATGGCTCATATCTGCACTGTGTGTGTGTGTGTGATGGCTCATATCTGCACTGTGTGTGTGTGTGATGGCTCATATCTGCACTGTGTGTGTGTGATGGCTCATATCTGCACTGTGTGTGTGTGATGGCTCATATCTGCACTGTGTGTGTGTGTGATGGCTCATATCTGCACTGTGTGTGTGTGTGTGTGATGGCTCATATCTGCACTGTGTGTGTGTGATGGCTCATATCTGCACTGTGTGTGTGTGATGGCTCATATCTGCACTGTGTGTGTGTGTGATGGCTCATATCTGCACTGTGTGTGTGTGTGTGATGGCTCATATCTGCACTGTGTGTGTGTGATGGCTCATATCTGCACTGTGTGTGTGTGATGGCTCATATCTGCACTGTGTGTGTGTGATGGCTCATATCTGCACTGTGTGTGTGTGTGATGGCTCATATCTGCACTGTGTGTGTGTGTGTGTGTGATGGCTCATATCTGCACTGTGTGTGTGTGTGTGTGTGTGATGGCTCATATCTGCACTGTGTGTGTGTGTGTGATGGCTCATATCTGCACTGTGTGTGTGTGTGTGATGGCTCATATCTGCACTGTGTGTGTGTGTGTGTGATGGCTCATATCTGCACTGTGTGTGTGTGTGTGTGACTGCACTGTGTGTGTGTGTGTGATGGCTCATATCTGCACTGTGTGTGTGATGGCTCATATCTGCACTGTGTGTGTGATGGCTCATATCTGCACTGTGTGTGTGTGTGATGGCTCATATCTGCACTGTGTGTGTGTGTGTGTGTGTGTGTGATGGCTCATATCTGCACTGTGTGTGTGTGTGATGGCTCATATCTGCACTGTGTGTGTGTGTGTGATGGCTCATATCTGCACTGTGTGTGTGTGTGTGTGTGATGGCTCATATCTGCACTGTGTGTGTGTGTGATGGCTCATATCTGCACTGTGTGTGTGTGTGATGGCTCATATCTGCACTGTGTGTGTGTGTGTGTGTGATGGCTCATATCTGCACTGTGTGTGTGTGTGTGATGGCTCATATCTGCACTGTGTGTGTGTGTGTGATGGCTCATATCTGCACTGTGTGTGTGTGTGTGTGTGATGGCTCATATCTGCACTGTGTGTGTGTGATGGCTCATATCTGCACTGTGTGTGTGATGGCTCATATCTGCACTGTGTGTGTGTGTGTGTGTGTGATGGCTCATATCTGCACTGTGTGTGTGTGTGTGTGATGGCTCATATCTGCACTGTGTGTGTGTGTGTGTGTGGCTCATATCTGCACTGTGTGTGTGTGTGTGTGATGGCTCATATCTGCACTGTGTGTGTGTGTGTGTGATGGCTCATATCTGCACTGTGTGTGTGTGTGTGTAATGGCTCATATCTGCACTGTGTGTGTGTGTGATGGCTCATATCTGCACTGTGTGTGATGGCTCATATCTGCACTGTGTGTGTGATGGCTCATATCTGCACTGTGTGTGTGATGGCTCATATCTGCACTGTGTGTGTGTGTGTGTGATGGCTCATATCTGCACTGTGTGTGTGTGTGTGTGTATGGCTCATATCTGCACTGTGTGTGATGGCTCATATCTGCACTGTGTGTGATGGCTCATATCTGCACTGTGTGTGATGGCTCATATCTGCACTGTGTGATGCTCATATCTCACTGTGTGTGTGTGTGTGTGATGGCTCATATCTGCTCTGTGTGTGTGCGTGTGATGGCTCATATCTGCACTGTGTGTGCGTGTGATGGCTCATATCTGCACTGTGTGTGCGTGTGATGGCTCATATCTGCACTGTGTTTGTGATGGCTCATATCTGCACTGTGTGTGTGTGATGGCTCATATCTGCACTGTGTGTGTGTGTGTGTGTGATGGCTCCATATCTGCACTGTGGTGTGGTGTGTGTGATGGCTCATATCTGCACTGTGTGTGTGTGTGTGATGCTCATATCTGCACTGTGTGTGTGTGATGGCTCATATCTGCACTGTGTGTGTGTGTGTGATGGCTCATATCTGCACTGTGTGTGTGTGATGGCTCATATCTGCACTGTGTGTGTGTGTGTGATGGCTCATATCTGCACTGTGTGTGTGTGTGTGATGGCTCATATCTGCACTGTGTGTGGTGTGTGTGATTGGCTCAATCTGCACTGTGTGTGTGTGTGATGGCTCATATCTGCACTGTGTGTGTGGTGTGATGGCTCATATCTGCACTGTGGTGTGTGTGTGATGGCTCTTTCTGCACTGTGTGTGTGTGTGATGGCTCATATCTGCACTGTGGTGTGTGATGGTTCATATCTGCACTCTGTGTGTGTGTGTGATGGCTCATATCTGCACTGTGTGTGTGTGTGTGATGGCTCATATCTGCACTGTGTGTGTGTGATGGCTCATATCTGCACTCTGTGTGTGTGTGTGATGGCTCATATCTGCACTCTGTGTGTGTGTGTGATGGCTCATATCTGCACTCTGTGTGTGTGTGTGATGGCTCATATCTGCACTGTGTGTGTGTGATGGCTCATATCTGCACTCTGTGTGTGTGTGTGTGATGGTTCATATCTGCACTCTGTGTGTGTGTGTGATGGCTCATATCTGCACTGTGTTGTGTGTGATGGCTCATATCTGCACTGTGTGTGTGTGTGATGCTCATATCTGCACTGTGTGGTGTGTGTGATGGTCATTTCTGCACTGCTGTGTGGGGTGCTGATTGGCTCATATCTGCACTCTGTTGTGTGCGATGGCTCATATCTGCACTGTGTGTGTGTGTGATGGCTCATATCTGCACATCTGTGTGTGATGGCTCATATCTGCACTCTGTGTGTGTGTGAGTGATGGCTCATATCTGCACTGTGTGTGTGTGTGTGTGATGGCTCATATCTGCACTGTGTGTGTGTGTGTGTGATGGCTCATATCTGCACTGTGTGTGTGTGTGTGATGGCTCATATCTGCACTCTGTGTGTGTGTGTGATGGCTCAATCTGCACTCTGTGTGTGTGTGTGATGGCTCATATCTGCACTCTGTGTGTGTGTGTGTGATGGCTCATATCTGCACTGTGTGTGTTGTGTGGTGTGATGGCTCATATCTGCACTGTGTGTGTTGTGTGATGGCTCATATCTGTGTGTGTGTGTGTGTGTGGATGGCTCATATCTGCACTCTGTGTGTGTGGTGATGCTCATATCTGCACTCTGTGTGTGTGTGTGATTGGCTCATATCTGCACTCTGTGTGTGTTGTGATGCTCATATCTGCACTGTGTGTGTGTGATGGCTCATATCTGCACTCTGTGTGTGTGTGATGGTTCATATCTGCACTGTGTGTGTGTGTGATGGTTCATATCTGCACTGTGTGTGTGTGATGGTTCATATCTGCACTGTGTGTGTGTGATGGCTCATATCTGCACTGTGTGTGTGTGTGATGGCTCATATCTGCACTGTGTGTGTGTGTGATGGCTCATATCTGCACTGTGTGTGTGTGTGTGATGGCTCATATCTGCACTGTGTGTGTGTGTGTGTGTGTGTGTGTGATGGCTCATATCTGCACTGTGTGTGTGTGATGGCTCATATCTGCACTGTGTGTGTGTGTGTGTGTGTGATGGCTCATATCTGCACTGTGTGTGTGTGTGTGTGTGATGGCTCATATCTGCACTGTGTGTGTGTGTGTGATGGCTCATATCTGCACTGTGTGTGTGTGTGTGTGATGGCTCATATCTGCACTGTGTGTGTGTGTGATGGCTCATATCTGCACTGTTGTTGTGATGGCTCATATCTGCACTGTGTGTGTGTGTGATGGCTCATATCTGCACTGTGTGTGTGTGTGATGGCTCATATCTGCACTGTGTGTGTGTGTGTGATGGCTCATATCTGCACTGTGTGTGTGTGATGGCTCATATCTGCACTGTGTGTGTGTGATGGCTCATATCTGCACTGTGTGTGTGCGATGGCTCATATCTGCACTGTGTGTGTGTGTGTGTGTGTGCGATGGCTCATATCTGCACTGTGTGTGTGATGGCTCATATCTGCACTGTGTGTGTGTGATGGCTCATATCTGCACTGTGTGTGTGTGTGTGTGATGGCTCATATCTGCACTGTGTGTGTGATGGCTCATATCTGCACTGTGTGTGCGTGTGATGGCTCATATCTGCACTGTGTGTGCGTGTGATGGCTCATATCTGCACTGTGTGTGCGTGTGATGGCTCATATCTGCACTGTGTGTGCGTGTGATGGCTCATATCTGCACTGTGTGTGTGTGATGGCTCATATCTGCACTCTGTGTGTGTGATGGCTCATATCTGCACTCTGTGTGTGTGATGGCTCATATCTGCACTGTGTGTGTGTGATGGCTCATATCTGCACTGTGTGTGTGTGTGTGTGATGGCTCATATCTGCACTGTGTGTGTGTGTGTGATGGCTCATATCTGCACTGTGTGTGTGTGATGGCTCATATCTGCACTGTGTGTGTGTGTGATGGCTCATATCTGCACTGTGTGTGTGTGATGGTTCATATCTGCACTGTGTGTGTGTGATGGCTCATATCTGCACTGTGTGTGTGTGTGTGTTGTGATGGCTCATATCTGCACTGTGTGTGTGTGTGATGGCTCATATCTGCACTGTGTGTGTGTGTGATGGCTCATATCTGCACTGTGTGTGGTGTGTATGGCTCATATCTGCACTGTGTGTGTGTGTGTTGTGATGGCTCATATCTGCACTGTGTGTGGTGTGTGGCTCATACTGCACTGTGGGTGGTGTGATGGCTCATATCTGCACTGTGTGTGTGTGTGTGTGATGGCTCATATCAGCACTGTGTGTGTGTGTGATGTCTCATATCTGCACTGTGTGTGTGTGTGTGATGGCTCATATATGCACTGTGTGTGTGTGATGGCTCATATCTGCACTGTGTGTGTGTGTTGTGTGATGGCTCATATCTGCTCTGTGTGTGTGTGTGTGTGTGATTGGCTCATATCTGCACCTGTGTGTGTGTGTGTGTGTGATGGCTCATATCTGCACTGTGTGTGTGTGTGATGGCTCATATCTGCACTTGTGTGTGTGTGTGTGTGTGATGGCTCATATCTGCACTGTGTGTGTGTGTGTGATGGCTCATATCTGCACTGTGTGTGTGTGTGTGTGTGATGGCTCATATCTGCACTGTGTGTTGTGTGTGGTGTGATGGCTCATATCTGCACTGTGTGTGTGTGTGATGGCTCATATCTGCACTGTGTGTGTGTGTGTGTGATGGCTCATATCTGCACTGTGTGTGTGTGTGTGTGTGATGGCTCATATCTGCACTGTGTGTGTGATGGCTCAATATCTGCACTGTGTGTGTGTGATGGCTCATATCTGCACTGTGTGTGTGTGTGTGTGTGATGGCTCATATCTGCACTGTGTGTGTGTGTGTGATGGCTCATATCTGCACGTGTGTGTGTGTGTGATGGCTCATATCTGCACTGTGTGTGTGTGAGTGGCTCATATCTGCACTCGTGTGTGTGTGATGGTTCATATCTGCACTGTGTGTGTGTGTGATGGCTCATATCTGCACTGTGTGTGTGTGTGTGTGTGTGATGGCTCATATCTGCACTGTGTGTGTGTGTGGTGTGATGGCTCATATCTGCACTGTGTGTGTGTTGTGATGCTCATATCTGCACTGTGTGTGTGTGTGTGATGGCTCATATCTGCCACTGTGTGGTGTGTGTGTGTGATGGCTCATATCTGCACTGTGTGTGTGTGTGTGTGTGTGATGGCTCTTATCTGCACTGTGTGTGTGTGTGTGTGATGGCTCATATCTGCACTGTGTGTGTGATGGCTCATATCTGCACTGTGTGTGTGATGGCTCATATCTGCACTGTGTGTGTGTGTGATGGCTCATATCTGCACTGTGTGTGATGGCTCATATCTGCACTGTGTGTGTGTGTGTGATGGCTCATATCTGCACTGTGTGTGTGCGTGTGATGGCTCATATCTGCACTGTGTGTGCGTGTGATGGCTCATATCTGCACTGTGTGTGTGATGGCTCATATCTGCACTGTGTGTGTGTGATGGCTCATATCTGCACTGTGTGTGTGTGTGTGTGTGATGGCTCATATCTGCACTGTGTGTGTGTGTGTGATGGCTCATATCTGCACTGTGTGTGTGTGTGTGATGGCTCATATCTGCACTGTGTGTGTGTGATGGCTCATATCTGCACTGTGTGTGTGTGTGTGATGGCTCATATCTGCACTGTGTGTGTGTGATGGCTCATATCTGCACTGTGTGTGTGTGTGTGATGGCTCATATCTGCACTGTGTGTGTGTGTGTGATGGCTCATATCTGCACTGTGTGTGTGTGTGATGGCTCATATCTGCACTGTGTGTGTGTGTGATGGCTCATATCTGCACTGTGTGTGTGTGTGATGGCTCATATCTGCACTGTGTGTGTGTGTGATGGCTCATATCTGCACTGTGTGTGTGTGTGTGTGTGATGGCTCATATCTGCACTGTGTGTGTGATGGTTCATATCTGCACTCTGTGTGTGTGTGTGATGGCTCATATCTGCACTGTGTGTGTGTGTGTGATGGCTCATATCTGCACTGTGTGTGTGTGATGGCTCATATCTGCACTCTGTGTGTGTGTGTGATGGCTCATATCTGCACTCTGTGTGTGTGTGTGATGGCTCATATCTGCACTCTGTGTGTGTGTGTGTGTGATGGCTCATATCTGCACTGTGTGTGTGTGATGGCTCATATCTGCACTCTGTGTGTGTGTGATGGTTCATATCTGCACTCTGTGTGTGTGTGTGTGATGGCTCATATCTGCACTGTGTGTGTGTGTGTGATGGCTCATATCTGCACTTTGTGTGTGTGTGATGGCTCATATCTGCACTGTGTGTGTGTGTGATGGTTCATATCTGCACTCTGTGTGTGCGATGGCTCATATCTGCACTGTGTGTGTGCGATGGCTCATATCTGCACTGTGTGTGTGTGTGATGGCTCATATCTGCACTCTGTGTGTGTGTGTGTGTGATGGCTCATATCTGCACTCTGTGTGTGTGTGATGGCTCATATCTGCACTGTGTGTGTGTGTGTGTGATGGCTCATATCTGCACTGTGTGTGTGTGTGTGTGATGGCTCATATCTGCACTCTGTGTGTGTGTGTGATGGCTCATATCTGCACTCTGTGTGTGTGTGTGATGGCTCATATCTGCACTCTGTGTGTGATGGCTCATATCTGCACTCTGTGTGTGTGATGGCTCATATCTGCACTGTGTGTGTGTGTGTGTGATGGCTCATATCTGCACTGTGTGTGTGTGTGTGTGTGATGGCTCATATCTGTGTGTGTGTGTGTGTGTGATGGCTCATATCTGCACTCTGTGTGTGTGTGTGATGGCTCATATCTGCACTCTGTGTGTGTGTGTGATGGCTCATATCTGCACTCTGTGTGTGTGTGTGATGGCTCATATCTGCACTGTGTGTGTGTGATGGCTCATATCTGCACTCTGTGTGTGTGATGGCTCATATCTGCACTGTGTGTGTGTGTGATGGTTCATATCTGCACTGTGTGTGTGTGATGGTTCATATCTGCACTGTGTGTGTGTGATGGCTCATATCTGCACTGTGTGTGTGTGTGATGGCTCATATCTGCACTGTGTGTGTGTGTGATGGCTCATATCTGCACTGTGTGTGTGTGTGTGATGGCTCATATCTGCACTGTGTGTGTGTGTGTGTGTGTGTGTGATGGCTCATATCTGCACTGTGTGTGTGTGATGGCTCATATCTGCACTGTGTGTGTGTGTGTGTGATGGCTCATATCTGCACTGTGTGTGTGTGTGTGTGTGATGGCTCATATCTGCACTGTGTGTGTGTGTGTGATGGCTCATATCTGCACTGTGTGTGTGTGTGTGTGATGGCTCATATCTGCACTGTGTGTGTGTGTGTGTGATGGCTCATATCTGCACTGTGTGTGTGTGATGGCTCATATCTGCACTGTGTGTGTGTGTGATGGCTCATATCTGCACTGTGTGTGTGTGTGTGATGGCTCATATCTGCACTGTGTGTGTGTGATGGCTCATATCTGCACTGTGTGTGTGCGATGGCTCATATCTGCACTGTGTGTGTGCGATGGCTCATATCTGCACTGTGTGTGTGCGATGGCTCATATCTGCACTGTGTGTGTGTGTGTGTGTGCGATGGCTCATATCTGCACTGTGTGTGTGATGGCTCATATCTGCACTGTGTGTGTGTGATGGCTCATATCTGCACTGTGTGTGTGTGTGTGTGATGGCTCATATCTGCACTGTGTGTGTGATGGCTCATATCTGCACTGTGTGTGCGTGTGATGGCTCATATCTGCACTGTGTGTGCGTGTGATGGCTCATATCTGCACTGTGTGTGCGTGTGATGGCTCATATCTGCACTGTGTGTGCGTGTGATGGCTCATATCTGCACTGTGTGTGTGTGATGGCTCATATCTGCACTCTGTGTGTGTGATGGCTCATATCTGCACTCTGTGTGTGTGTGATGGCTCATATCTGCACTGTGTGTGTGATGGCTCATATCTGCACTGTGTGTGTGTGTGTGTGATGGCTCATATCTGCACTGTGTGTGTGTGTGTGTGATGGCTCATATCTGCACTGTGTGTGTGATGGCTCATATCTGCACTGTGTGTGTGTGTGTGTGATGGCTCATATCTGCACTGTGTGTGTGTGATGGTTCATATCTGCACTGTGTGTGTGTGATGGCTCATATCTGCACTGTGTGTGTGTGTGATGGCTCATATCTGCACTGTGTGTGTGTGTGATGGCTCATATCTGCACTGTGTGTGTGTGATGGCTCATATCTGCACTGTGTGTGTGTGATGGCTCATATCTGCACTGTGTTTGTGTGTGTGTGATGGCTCATATCTGCACTGTGTGTGTGTGTGATGGCTCATATCTGCACTGTGTGTGTGTGTGATGGCTCATATCTGCACTGTGTGTGTGTGTGATGGCTCATATCTGCACTGTGTGTGTGTGATGGCTCATATCTGCACTGTGTTTGTGTGTGTGTGATGGCTCATATCTGCACTGTGTTTGTGTGTGTGTGATGGCTCATATCTGCACTGTGTTTGTGTGTGTGTGATGGCTCATATCTGCACTGTGTTTGTGTGTGTGTGATGGCTCATATCTGCACTGTGTGTGTGTGTGTGTGTGATGGCTCATATCTGCACCGTGTGTGTGTGTGTGTGTGTGTGATGGCTCATATCTGCACTGTGTTTGTGTGTGTGTGATGGCTCATATCTGCACTCTGTGTGTGTGTGTGTGTGTGATGGCTCATATCTGCACTGTGTGTGTGTGTGTGTGATGGCTCATATCTGCACTGTGTGTGTGTGTGTGTGTGATGGCTCATATCTGCACTCTGTGTGTGTGTGATGGCTCATATCTGCACTGTGTGTGTGTGATGGCTCATATCTGCACTGTGTGTGTGTGATGGCTCATATCTGCACTGTGTGTGTGTGTGTGTGATGGCTCAT
This sequence comes from Bombina bombina, assembly GCF_027579735.1. Lineage (NCBI taxonomy): Eukaryota > Metazoa > Chordata > Amphibia > Anura > Bombinatoridae > Bombina > Bombina bombina. Next base: position 1,554,859,621 of record NC_069499.1, on the reverse strand, counting down.
ATCTGCACTGTGTGTGTGTGATGGCTCATATCTGCACTGTGTGTGTGTGATGGCTCATATCTGCACTGTGTGTGTGTGTGTGTGTGATGGCTCATATCTGCACTGTGTGTGTGTGTGATGGCTCATATCTGCACTGTGTGTGTGTGTGATGGCTCATATCTGCACTGTGTGTGTGTGTGTGATGGCTCATATCTGCACTGTGTGTGTGTGTGTGTGTGATGGCTCATATCTGCACTGTGTGTGTGTGATGGCTCATATCTGCACTGTGTGTGTGTGATGGCTCATATCTGCACTGTGTGTGTGTGATGGTTCATATCTGCACTCTGTGTGTGTGTGATGGCTCATATCTGCACTGTGTGTGTGTGTGTGTGTGTGATGGCTCATATCTGCACTGTGTGTGTGTGTGTGTGTGATGGCTCATATCTGCACTGTGTGTGTGTGTGTGTGATGGCTCATATCTGCACTGTGTGTGTGTGTGTGTGTGATGGCTCATATCTGCACTGTGTGTGTGTGTGTGTGATGGCTCATATCTGCACTGTGTGTGTGTGTGTGTGTGATGGCTCATATCTGCACTGTGTGTGTGTGTGTGTGTGATGGCTCATATCTGCACTGTGTGTGTGATGGCTCATATCTGCACTGTGTGTGTGTGATGGCTCATATCTGCACTGTGTGTGATGGCTCATATCTGCACTCTGTGTGTGTGTGTGTGATATGGCTCATATCTGCACTGTGTGTGTGTGTGATATGGCTCATATCTGCACTGTGTGTGTGTGTGATATGGCTCATATCTGCACTGTGTGTGTGTGTGATATGGCTCATATCTGCACTGTGTGTGTGTGTGATGGCTCATATCTGCACTGTGTGTGTGTGTGATGGCTCATATCTGCACTGTGTGTGTGTGTGATGGCTCATATCTGCACTGTGTGTGTGTGTGTGTGTGATGGCTCATATCTGCACTGTGTGTGTGTGTGTGATGGCTCATATCTGCACTGTGTGTGTGTGTGATGGCTCATATCTGCACTGTGTGTGTGTGTGTGATGGCTCATATCTGCACTGTGTGTGTGTGTGTGTGTGATGGCTCATATCTGCACTGTGTGTGTGTGTGTGTGTGATGGCTCATATCTGCACTGTGTGTGTGATGGCTCATATCTGCACTGTGTGTGTGTGATGGCTCATATCTGCACTGTGTGTGTGTGTGATGGCTCATATCTGCACTGTGTGTGTGTGTGATGGCTCATATCTGCACTGTGTGTGTGTGTGTGATGGCTCATATCTGCACTGTGTGTGTGTGTGATGGCTCATATCTGCACTGTGTGTGTGTGTGATGGCTCATATCTGCACTGTGTGTGTGTGTGATGGCTCATATCTGCACTGTGTGTGTGTGTGTTGGCTCATATCTGCACTGTGTGTGTGTGTGTGTGATGGCTCATATCTGCACTGTGTGTGTGTGATGGCTCATATCTGCACTGTGTGTGTGTGATGGCTCATATCTGCACTGTGTGTGTGTGTGATGGCTCATATCTGCACTGTGTGTGTGTGATGGCTCATATCTGCACTGTGTGTGTGTGTGATGGCTCATATCTGCACTGTGTGTGTGTGATGGCTCATATCTGCACTCTGTGTGTGTGTGATGGCTCATATCTGCACTCTGTGTGTGTGTGATGGCTCATATCTGCACTCTGTGTGTGTGTGATGGCTCATATCTGCACTCTGTGTGTGTGTGTGATGGCTCATATCTGCACTGTGTGTGTGTGTGATGGCTCATATCTGCACTGTGTGTGTGTGTGTGATGGCTCATATCTGCACTGTGTGTGTGTGTGTGATGGCTCATATCTGCACTGTGTGTGTGTGATGGCTCATATCTGCACTGTGTGTGTGTGTGTGTGTGTGATGGCTCATATCTGCACTGTGTGTGTGTGTGTGTGTGTGATGGCTCATATCTGCACTGTGTGTGTGTGTGATGGCTCATATCTGCACTGTGTGTGTGTGTGTGTGATGGCTCATATCTGCACTGTGTGTGTGTGTGATGGCTCATATCTGCACTGTGTGTGTGTGTGATGGCTCATATCTGCACTGTGTGTGTGTGATGGCTCATATCTGCACTGTGTGTGTGTGATGGCTCATATCTGCACTGTGTGTGTGTGATGGCTCATATCTGCACTGTGTGTGTGTGATGGCTCATATCTGCAGTGTGTGTGTGTGTGTGTGATGGCTCATATCTGCAGTGTGTGTGTGTGTGTGTGATGGCTCATATCTGCAGTGTGTGTGTGTGTGTGTGATGGCTCATATCTGCAGTGTGTGTGTGTGTGTGATGGCTCATATCTGGTGTGTGTGTGTGTGATGGCTCATATCTGCAGTGTGTGTGTGTGATGGCTCATATCTGCACTGTGTGTGTGTGTGATGGCTCATATCTGCACTGTGTGTGTGTGTGTGTGTAATGGCTCATATCTGCACTGTGTGTGTGTGTGTGTGTGATGGCTCATATCTGCACTGTGTGTGTGTGTGTGATGGCTCATATCTGCACTGTGTGTGTGTGTGTGATGGCTCATATCTGCAGTGTGTGTGTGTGATGGCTCATATCTGCACTGTGTGTGTGTGTGATGGCTCATATCTGCACTGTGTGTGTGTGTGATGGCTCATATCTGCAGTGTGTGTGTGTGATGGCTCATATCTGCACTGTGTGTGTGTGTGATGGCTCATATCTGCACTGTGTGTGTGTGTGATGGCTCATATCTGCACTGTGTGTGTGTGTGATGGCTCTTATCTGCACTGTGTGTGTGTGTGATGGCTCATATCTGCACTGTGTGTGTGTGATGGCTCATATCTGCACTGTGTGTGTGTGATGGCTCATATCTGCACTGTGTGTGTGTGATGGCTCATATCTGCACTCTGTGTGTGTGATGGCTCATATCTGCACTGTGTGTGTGTGATGGCTCATATCTGCACTGTGTGTGTGTGATGGCTCATATCTGCACTGTGTGTGTGTGATGGCTCATATCTGCACTCTGTGTGGGTGTAAAGATGGGTTGTGGTGTTGTACAGGCTGCAGTACATCCTGGCATTTGTGAGGGAACCATGCTGTGGCTTATCTTGCGCTGTGTGTGAGGGCACCGTGCTGTGCATGTGACGGCAGGCTGCCTTGCCATATCTAGGTGTGGGGGATCTGGGCTGTGCGTGTGACGGCGGGCTGCCTTGCCATATCTAGGGGTGGGGGATCTGGGCTGTGCGTGTGACGGCGGGCTGCCTTGCCATATCTAGGGGTGGGGGATCTGGGCTGTGCGTGTGACGGCGGGCTGCCGTGCCATATCTAGGGGTGGGGGATCTGGGCTGTGCGTGTGACGGCGGGCTGCCTTGCCATATCTAGGTGTTGGGGATCTGGGCTGTGCGTGTGACGGCGGGCTGCCGTGCCATATCTAGGGGTGGGGGATCTGGGCTGCCTTGCCATATCTAGGGGTGGGGGATCTGGGCTGTGCGTGTGACGGCGGGCTGCCTTGCCATATCTAGGTGTGGGGGATCTGGGCTGTGCGTGTGACGGCGGGCTGCCGTGCCATATCTAGGGGTGGGGGATCTGGGCTGTGCGTGTGACGGCGGGCTGCCGTGCCATATCTAGGTGTGGGGGATCTGGGCTGTGCGTGTGACGGCGGGCTGCCGTGCCATATCTAGGGGTGGGGGATCTGGGCTGTGCGTGTGACGGCGGGCTGCCGTGCCATATCTAGGGGTGGGGGATCTGGGCTGTGCGTGTGACGGCGGGCTGCCGTGCCATATCTAGGTGTGGGGGATCTGGGCTGTGCGTGTGACGGCGGGCTGCCTTGCCATATCTAGGTGTGGGGGATCTGGGCTGTGCGTGTGACGGCGGGCTGCCTTGCCATATCTAGGGGTGGGGGATCTGGGCTGTGCGTGTGACGGCGGGCTGCCTTGCCATATCTAGGTGTGGGGGATCTGGGCTGTGCGTGTGACGGCGGGCTGCCGTGCCATATCTAGGTGTGGGGGATCTGGGCTGTGCGTGTGACGGCGGGCTGCCTTGCCATATCTAGGTGTGGGGGATCTGGGCTGTGCGTGTGACGGCGGGCTGCCTTGCCATATCTAGGTGTGGGGGATCTGGGCTGTGCGTGTGACGGCGGGCTGCCTTGCCATATCTAGGTGTGGGGGATCTGGGCTGTGCGTGTGACGGCGGGCTGCCGTGCCATATCTAGGTGTGGGGGATATGAGCTGTGCGTGTGACGGCGGGCTGCCTTGCCATATCTAGGTGTGGGGGATCTGGGCTGTGCGTGTGACGGCGGGCTGCCGTGCCATATCTAGGTGTGGGGGATCTGGGCTGTGCGTGTGACGGCGGGCTGCCGTGCCATATCTAGGTGTGGGGGATCTGGGCTGTGCGTGTGACGGCGGGCTGCCGTGCCATATCTAGGTGTGGGGGATCTGGGCTGTGCGTGTGACGGCGGGCTGTCGTGCCATATCTAGGTGTGGGGGATATGAGCTGTGCGTGTGACGGCGGGCTGCCGTGCCATATCTAGGTGTGGGGGATCTGGGCTGTGCGTGTGACGGCGGGATGAGAAACATTTCTCATCTCTGGCTGATTTGTTCCTGTACATACTGACTTAATGCTTATTATCTATTTAGCCCATAATGTATGGAGATTATGTTGCATACGACTGCTGGCTGGGCAAGGTGTATGACCTCAAGAACCAAGTTATCCTCAAGCTGTCTAATGGTTCCAGGTACCTTTTCCCTTCTTTTTAAATTGATTGATCAGCAGCAGGGTGGATTTAGTTTAAGTCAAATTGATTTAAATTACTATTTAAAGGTACAGTCAAGTCCAAAAAAAACTTTCATGTTTCAAATAGGACATGTAATTTTAATCAACTTTACAATTTACTTTTATCACCAATTTTGCTTTGTTCTCTTGGTATTCTTTGTTGAAAGCTAAACCTAGGAAGGCTCTCATGATTTCTAAGCCCTTAAAGGCAGCCTCTTATCACATGCTTTTTTATTTGCTTTTCACAACAGGGGAGAGCTAGTTCATGTGAGCCATATAGATAACATTGTGATCACGCCCGTGGCTTGTTGCAGATACTGCACTCATTGGCTAAAATGCAAGTCAATAGATAATAAATAAAATGTCATGTGATAAGGGGGCAGTCTGCAGAGGTAATTACAGAGGTAAAAAGTGTATTAATATAACTGTTGGTTATGCAAAACTGGGGAATGGGTAATTAAGGGATTATCTATCCTTTTAAACACAAATTCTGGTGTTGACTGTCCCTTTAAATCACTAATCCGTAAGACTCAATTTAAATAATGGTTTTCTACATAAAGGTTTCATTTTTAATATTATAACTTTTTATATTAGTTTTCCAGTTATGCCAGACAATTAATTTATTTGGTTATTACCATTCGAAATACAGGCAGTCCCCAGGTTACAGACATGGTAATAACCAAAATAAATATAATTTAAAAAAGACTTAAAGGGACAGTCAACACCAGAATTTTTGTTGTTTTAAAATATAGATAAATCCCTTAATTATCAATTCCCCAGTGTTGCATAACCAACACAGTTATAAGTTTACACGTTTTACCTCTGTAATTACCTTGTATCTAAGCCTCAGCAGACTGCCCCCTTATTTCAGTTCTTTTGACAGACTTGCATTTTAGCCAATCAGAGCTGTCTCCATTGTAAATTCACGTGCATGAACTCATTGTTATCTATATGAAACACGTGAACTAATGACCTCTAGTGGTGAAAAACTATCAAAATGCATTTCAAGGTCTAAGAAATTGGCATATGAACCTCCTAGGTTTAACTTTCAACTAAGAATACCAAGAGAACAAAGCAAAATTGGTGATAAAATTAAATTGGAAAGTTGTTTAAAATTACATGCCCTATTGGAAAGATGAGGTTTTCTTCTGTTAAGTGTGATCAGTCCACGGGTCATCATTACTTCTGGGATATTACTCCTCCCCAACAGGAAGTGCAAGAGGATTCACCCAGCAGAGCTGCATATAGCTCCTCCCCTCTACGTCACTCCCAGTCATTCTCTTGCACCCAACGACTAGATAGGATGTGTGAGAGGACTATGGTGATTATACTTAGTTTTATATCTTCAATCAAAAGTTTGTTATTTTAAAATAGCACCGGAGTGTGTTATTACCTCTCTGGCAGAGTTTGAAGAAGAATCTACCAGAGTTTTTGCTATGATTTTAACCGGAGTAGTTAAGATCATATTGCTGTTTCTCGGCCATCTGAGGAGAGGTAAACTTCAGATCAGGGGACAGCGGGCAGATGAATCTGCATAGAGGTATGTAGCAGTTTTTATTTTCTGACAATGGAATTGATGAGAAAATCCTGCCATACCGATATAATGTAATGTATGTATACTTTACACTTCAGTATTCTGGGGAATGGTACTTCACTAGAATTACACTGTAAGAAGTACATAAAGCTGTTTAATAACTAGAAATTATGTTTAACGTTTTTGCTGGAATGTAAAATCGTTTTCATTTGCTGAGGTACTGAGTGAATAAATGTTTGGGCACTATTTTTCCACTTGACAGTTGCTTAATCTTTTTTCTGACAGTTTCTGTTCTCTCTCACTGCTGTGTGTGAGGGGGAGGGGCCGTTTTTTTGGCGCTTTTGCTACGCATCAGATATTTCAGTCAGCAGCTCATTGTATTTCCTGCATGATCCGGTTCATCTCTACAGAGCTCAGGGGTCTTCAAAACTTATTTTGAGGGAGGTAATTTCTCTCAGCAGAGCTGTGAGAATTATAGTTGACTGAGATAAAAAACGTTTATTCTGTAATTTGTTTCCTGCTTTCAGAATTTGTTATCTTTGCTAATGGGATTAAACCTTTGCTAAAGTTGTGTTGTTTATAAGGATTGAGGCTATAACTGTTTCAATTTATTAATTTTCAACTGTCATAGATCTTCTGTGCTTCTTAAAGGCACAGTACGTTTTTAATATTATTCTAATTGAATTGTATTCCAAGTTGCAAGTTTATTTGCTAGTGTGTTAAACATGTCTGATTCAGAGGAAGATTCCTGTGTCATTTGTTGCAATGCCAAAGTGGAGCCCAATAGAAATTTATGTACTAACTGTATTGATGCTACTTTAAATAAAAGTCAATCTGTACAAATTGAACAAATTTCACCAAACAACGAGGGGAGAGTTATGCCGACTAACTCGCCTCACGTGTCAGTACCTGCATCTCCCGCTCGGGAGGTGCGTGATATTGTAGCGCCGAGTACATCTGGGCGGCCATTACAAATCACATTACAGGATATGGCTACTGTTATGACTGAAGTTTTGGCTAAATTACCAGAACTAAGAGGTAAGCGTGATCACTCTGGGGTGAGAACAGAGTGCGCTGATAATATTAGGGCTATGTCAGACACTGCGTCACAGGTGGCAGAACATGAGGACGGAGAACTTCATTCTGTGGGTGACGGTTCTGATCCAAACAGACTGGATTCAGATATTTCAAATTTTAAATTTAAACTGGAAAACCTCCGTGTATTACTAGGGGAGGTGTTAGCAGCTCTGAATGATTGTAAGACAGTTGCAATACCAGAGAAAATGTGTACGTTGGATAAATATTTTGCGGTAACGGCGAGTACTGAGGTTTTTTCCTATAGCTAAGAGACTTACTGAAATTGTTACTAAGGAGTGGGATAGACCCGGTGTACCGTTCTCACCCCCTCCGATATTTAGAAAAATGTTTCCAATAGACGCCACCACACGGGACTTATGGCAAACGGTCCCCAAGGTGGAGGGAGCAGTTTCTACTTTAGCTAAGCGTACCACTATCCCGGTGGAGGATAGCTGTGCTTTTTCAGATCCAATGGATAAAAAATTAGAGGGTTACCTTAAGAAAATGTTTGTTCAACAAGGTTTTATATTGCAACCCCTTGCATGCATTGCGCCGATCACGGCTGCAGCGGCATTCTGGATTGAGTCTCTGGAAGAGAACATTAGTTCAGCTACTCTGGACGACATTACGGACAGGCTTAGAGTCCTTAAACTAGCTAATTCATTCATTTCGGAGGCCGTAGTACATCTTACTAAACTTACGGCGAAGAATTCAGGATTCGCCATTCAGGCACGCAGGGCGCTGTGGCTAAAATCCTGGTCAGCTGATGTTACTTCTAAGTCTAAATTGCTTAATATACCTTTCAAAGGGCAGACCTTATTCGGGCCCGGGTTGAAAGAGATTATCGCTGACATTACAGGAGGTAAAGGCCATGCCCTGCCTCAGGACAAAGCCAAACCTAAGGCTAGACAGTCTAATTTTTCGTTCCTTTCGTAATTTCAAAGCAGGAGCAGCATCAACTTCCTCTGCACCAAAACAGGAAGGAGCTGTTGCTCGCTACAGACAAGGCTGGAAACCTAACCAGTCCTGGAACAAGGGCAAGCAGACCAGGAAACCTGCTGCTGCCCCTAAAACAGCATGAATTGAGGGCCCCCGATCCGGGATCGGATCTAGTGGGGGGCAGACTTTCTCTCTTCGCCCAGGCTTGGGCAAGAGATGTCCAGGATCCCTGGGCGCTAGAGATAATATCTCAGGGATACCTTCTGGACTTAAAATACTCTCCTCCAAGAGAGAGATTTCATCTGTCAAGGTTGTCAACAATCCAGACAAAGAAAGAGGCGTTTCTACGCTGCGTACAAGAGCTCTTGTTAATGGGAGTAATCCATCCAGTTCCACGATCGGAACAGGGACAGGGGTTTTACTCAAATCTGTTTGTGGTTCCCAAAAAAGAGGGAACTTTCAGACCAATCCTGGACTTAAAGATCCTAAACAAATTCCTAAGAGTTCCATCGTTCAAGATGGAGACTATTCGGACAATTTTACCTATGATCCAAGAGGGTCAGTACATGACCACGGTAGATTTAAAAGATGCTTACCTTCACATACCGATTCACAAAGATCATTACCGGTACCTAAGGTTTGCCTTCCTAGACAGGCATTACCAGTTTGTGGCTCTTCCATTCGGATTGGCTACAGCTCCAAGAATCTTCACAAAGGTTCTGGGTGCTCTTCTGGCGGTACTAAGACCGCGGGGAATCTCGGTAGCTCCATACTTAGACGACATTCTGATACAAGCTTCAAGCTTTCAAACTGCCAAGTCTCATACAGAGTTAGTACTGGCATTTCTAAGGTCACATGGATGGAAGGTGAACGAAAAGAAAAGTTCACTCGTTCCACTCACAAGAGTTCCCTTCCTGGGGACTCTTATAGATTCTGTAGAAATGAAGATTTACCTGACAGAGGACAGGCTAACAAGACTTCAAAGTGCTTGCCGCACCCTTCATTCCATTCAACACCCGTCAGTGGCTCAATGCATGGAGGTAATCGGCTTAATGGTAGCGGCAATGGACATAGTACCCTTTGCACGCTTACACCTCAGACCACTGCAACTGTGCATGCTAAGTCAGTGGAATGGGGATTACTCAGACTTATCCCCTTCTATGAATCTGGATCAAGAGACCAGAAATTCTCTTCTATGGTGGCTTTCTCGGCCACATCTGTCCAGGGGGATGCCATTCAGCAGACCAGACTGGACAATTGTAACAACAGACGCCAGCCTTCTAGGTTGGGGTGCCGTCTGGAATTCTCTGAAGGCTCAGGGACAATGGAGTCAGGAGGAGAGTCTCCTGCCAATAAACATTCTGGAATTGAGAGCAGTTCTCAATGCCCTCCTGACTTGGCCCCAGTTGACAACTCGGGGGTTCATCAGGTTTCAGTTGGACAACATCACGACTGTAGCTTACATCAACCATCAGGGAGGGACAAGAAGCTCCCTAGCTATGATGGAAGTATCAAAGATAATTCGCTGGGCAGAGTCTCACTCTTGCCACCTGTCAGCAATCCACATCCCGGGAGTGGAGAACTGGGAGGCGGATTTCTTAAGTCGTCAGACTTTTCATCCGGGGGAGTGGGAACTCCATCCGGAGGTCTTTGCCCAAATACTTCGACGTTGGGGCAAACCAGAGATAGATCTCATGGCGTCTCGACAGAACGCCAAGCTTCCTCGTTACGGGTCCAGATCCAGGGATCCAGGAGCAGTCCTGATAGATGCCCTGACAGCACCTTGGGACTTCAGGATGGCTTACGTGTTTCCACCCTTCCCGATGCTTCCTCGATTGATTGCCAGAATCAAACAAGAGAGCGCATCAGTGATTCTAATAGCACCTGCGTGGCCACGCAGGACTTGGTATGCAGACCTGGTGGACATGTCATCCTGTCCACCTTGGTCTCTACCTCTGAAACAGGACCTTCTGATACAGGGTCCCTTCAAACATCAAAATCTAACTTCTCTGAAGCTGACTGCTTGGAAATTGAACGCTTGATTTTATCAAGACGTGGGTTTTCTGAGTCAGTTATTGATACCTTAATACAGGCTAGGAAACCTGTTACCAGAAAGATTTACCATAAGATATGGCGTAAATACCTATATTGGTGTGAATCCAAAGGTTACTCTTGGAGTAAGGTTAGGATTCCTAGGATATTGTCTTTTCTACAAGAAGGTTTAGAAAAGGGTTTATCTGCTAGTTCATTAAAGGGACAGATCTCAGCTCTGTCCATTCTGTTACACAAACGTCTGTCAGAAGTTCCTGACGTCCAGGCTTTTTGCCAGGCTTTGGCCAGGATTAAGCCTGTGTTTAAAACTGTTGCTCCACCATGGAGTTTAAACCTTGTTCTTAATGTTTTACAGGGCGTTCCGTTTGAACCCCTTCATTCCATTGATATAAAGTTGTTATCTTGGAAAGTTCTATTTTTAATGGCTATTTCCTCGGCTCGAAGAGTCTCTGAATTATCAGCCTTACATTGTGATTCTCCTTATTTGATTTTTCATTCGGATAAGGTAGTTCTGCGTACTAAACCTGGGTTCTTACCTAAGGTAGTTACTAACAGGAATATCAATCAAGAGATTGTTGTTCCTTCTTTATGCCCAAATCCTTCTTCGAAGAAGGAACGTCTACTGCACAACCTGGATGTAGTCCGTGCTCTAAAATTTTACTTAGAGGCAACTAAGGAATTTCGACAAACGTCTTCTCTATTTGTCGTTTACTCTGGGCAGAGGAGAGGTCAAAAAGCTTCTGCTACCTCTTTCTTTTTGGCTTCGTAGCATAATTCGTTTAGCTTATGAGACTGCTGGTCAGCAGCCTCCTGAAAGAATTACAGCTCATTCTACTAGAGCTGTGGCTTCCACTTGGGCCTTCAAGAATGAGGCCTCTGTTGAGCAGATTTGCAAGGCTGCAACTTGGTCTTCGCTTCATACTTTTTCCAAATTTTACAAATTTGACACTTTTGCTTCATTGGAGGCTATTTTTGGGAGAAAGGTTCTTCAGGCAGTGGTTCCTTCTGTATAAAGAGCCTGCCTATCCCTCCCGTCATCCGTGTACTTTTGCTTTGGTATTGGTATCCCAGAAGTAATGATGACCCGTGGACTGATCACACTTAACAGAAGAAAACATAATTTATGCTTACCTGATAAATTCCTTTCTTCTGTAGTGTGATCAGTCCACGGCCCGCCCTGTTTTTAAGGCAGGTAAATATTTTTTAATTTTTACTCCAGTCACCACTTCACCCTTGGCTTTTCCTTTCTCGTTGGTCGAATGACTGGGAGTGACGTAGAGGGGAGGAGCTATATGCAGCTCTGCTGGGTGAATCCTCTTGCACTTCCTGTTGGGGAGGAGTAATATCCCAGAAGTAATGATGACCCGTGGACTGATCACACTACAGAAGAAAGGAATTTATCAGGTAAGCATAAATTATGTTTTTTTGGACTTGACTGTCCATTTTAAGGGACAGTCAAGTCCAAAAATAAACTTTCATGATTCAGATAGGGCATGTAATTTTAAACAACTTTCCCATTTACTTTTATCACCAATTTTGCTTTGTTCTCTTGGTATTCTTAGTTGAAAGCTAAACCTAGGAGGTTCATATGCTAATTTCTTAGACTTTGAAGACTGCCTCTAATCTGAATGCATTTTGACCACCATAGGGCATTAGTTCATGTGTTTCATATAGATAACATTGAGCTCATGCATGTGACGTTACCCTGGAGTGACCACTGATTGGCTAAAATTCAAGTCTGTCAAAAGAACTGAAATAAGGGGGCAGTCTGCTGAGGCTTAGATAAAAGGTAATCACAGAGGTAAAAAGTATATTAATATAACTGTGTTAGTTATGCAAAACTGGGGAATGGGTAATAAAGGGATTATCTTTCTTTTTAAACAACAACATTTCTGGTGTTGACTGTCCCTTTAAGTACAACTCATACTTACAAATAAAATAGAGTTTTATCGCCAATCCTTTTCACGATAACCCAAAATATTCAAAATCCAATTGTCACAAGGAAAGAAAGTGATGTGACATTTTCTGAACAGGGGCACAGATAGCAAAACAAACTTTTCCCTATGATATCCAAAAGTAAAAAAATGTTTGGCTAGACAGTTTCACCTAAAAAAAAAAAAAAAAAGTGCCTGTTCCAAATTACAAACAAATTCAATTTAAGAACAAACCTACAGAACCCATCTTGTACTTAATGGACTGCCTGGTACATTGGAATGAATGACGTTATTGGGAGTTGAACTTTCTCCAGTTTAATAGGTTAATCATTCTTTATTAATTGGAGAAAAAAAATCATTACTTTTTAAATTATAATTGAACTAGTTTTATTTAACTAAAGAAAAATAATCAAATTATTAACAGCAATCCATTATTTAACTAAAACAATATTATAGTTTTTACTTTCATTTTAAAGGGACACTGAACTCATATTTTTTCTTTTGTGATTCAGATAGAGCATGAAATTTTAAGAAACTTTCTAATTTACTCCTATCAAATTTTCTTCATTCTCTTGGTATCTTTATTTGAAATGCAAGAATGTAAGTTTAGATGCCGGCCCATTTTTGGTTAGCAACCTCGGTTATTATTGCTGATTGGTGGATAAATTCATCCACCAATAAAAAAGTGCTGTCCAGAGGTCTGAACTAATAAAAAAGCTTAAATGCCTTCTTTTTAAAATAAAAAAATAGCAAGAGAACGAAGAAAAATTGATAATAGGAGTAAATTAGAAAGTTACTTAAAATTGCATGCTCTATCTGAATCACAAAAGAAATAATTTGGGTTCAGTGTCCCTTTAATGCTTGCCCCTCCCTCCTCACACTTAGGTCCTTGTGCAGATCAGTTCCACTCCATTCAAAATTGTATTCATTGAGCTTCTTGAAACTTACTAAAGGTTTATGCTGTGTACAAAGGTTTGCAGGGGAGCAATGGCATAAAAATTACTTAACAATTTACTTCTATCATATGCTTCATTCTCTTAGTATTCTTTTGCTGAAATGCACACACAGGTAGGCTCAGGAGCAGCTATGTACCACTATAATCTAGCTGCTGATTGGTGGCTGCTGATATATGCCTCTTGTTGTTGGCTCGCCCAAAGGATGCCAAGGCAATGAAGCTCATTTAATAACAGAACTAAATCTGAAAACCTGTTTTTCTCTATCTAAATCATAATGGAAACATTTGGGGTTTTTGAGATCCTTTAAGATCTATTTCTCAACTCTGTATGTTTTGCTGTGAAGAAGAGGCGCGTTATCTCTGCAGACACATACTCAGTTTTACGTACTACAAAACAAAGAATATGTGATATCTTCTAGACCGAAAACAAAATGCTCCTCTGGGGGAGGCGGCATTGTGAATGGGCTAATTGAATTAATTTACCAAAAAAATAATTGCAGCCCTGTTGCTACATAAACATAAATCCTTATTTCAGGGGGAATAACCTTTTGGCTTTTAATATATCTTAAATATAAAACTATCTTTTAGAATTTTTTTTAATTTTATTTCTCTTCCCCTTCAGTGCCATATGGACGTAGGTACTTTTTCAACAGTACACACTGGGCAAATAACTGTGTGATATAGTACCTACATCCAACATGGTCAGTTTAGACAGCCGAGATTGCAGCCGGGGGCAGAAGGCATCTGCCTTCATAGGGAAAGGGGGTACTGATCATGCTTCTTTCACCATATGAAGCCAGATCACTTTGTCACTGTCTGTATCTGCTATGGTGGTGCCGTGGGGGAGAGAGGGAGTCAGGTGGTTAGCCCATCGCTAGAGAGGGAGGAATGGGAGGGTTCCCTATGGTACAGAAAATTATTTCACCTGCATGATACATTTCTGAACATCTGGCGGCTCCTTTAAAGCGATACTAAACCCTATTTTTTTTTTCTTTCAAGATTCAGAGCAGCAATTTTAAGCAACTTTCTAATTTACTCCTATTCATTTTTCTTTGTTCGCTTGCTATCTTTATCTGATAAAGCAAGATTGTAAGCTTAGGAGCCTGGGTTGCGCTTGCTGATTGGTGGCTAAATGTACCCACCAGTCAGCAAGCGCTATCCAGGGTGCTGAACCAAAAATGGGCCAGCTCCTTAGCTTAGAGTCCAGCTTTTTCAAATAAATATAGCAAGAGAACGAAAAAAATTAATAGGAGTAAATTCAAAAGTTGCTTAAAATTGCATGCTCTATCTGAATCATGAAAGAAAATATTTGGGTTTAGTGTCCCTTTAAGCTGTTCTTGCCGGTACTGTAAGTTGGACACACTCCTGATCTCTCCATCTATAATTGCATCTCTCTCCATCTGCTCTGCTTTTAAGCTATTCACGCATGCCTTAGTGATCTCTGCATTCACTTAACACAGACAAGTGTTCCTTGGTCTCTGCATTCTCAGCCTTTGCAAAGGCAGCCTTGGTATCTGCCAACCCATGCAGGAAAATCCGCACACGGTCTATCTTAACAAGCATAGTATGTCCTCTCCACTCAATCTCGCTCATCGTAGCAGCCTGCTTGGCACTTGTCTGGGTGATCAGAACCTCTATTTTTTTTTTTTCATGATAAAGAAAAGAAACGGTTGACCCCAGGTGCTTATTAGTATTAGTTATTTGAGCGCCAACAGACTCCACAGCACTTATACAAATCTACATATATCACACCCCAATCTACTACTCAACCATCTGGGTATAATGCTAAAACTTCACATTTATTAACCTGAATTAAAAGGGAACAAAAAAACGTAAGTAAAAGTAATTCTACTCCCTGTGAAGTTAATCCGAGCCCTGTACAAAATGGGAACTATCCCCATTGGTGTACGTACAGCAAAATAAAAAGATCCCTATAAATGTCTGTAGAAATTGCTTTAAACCCCCCAAAGGAGCAAATGAGGACGGGCACTATCTACCCTCATGCTGTACAGCTGCACCAATTATTTAAAAAGAACTGGGTGTCCCTGTACTAAGCTGTGACGGATACCCCGCTACCCCGACTGGGTAGCACCGTCGACCGGGTCCTTCCTCTGCCTAGAACAAGTGGCTATGTAGCACAGGAAAGTGATTCTAGCAGGAGCCCACCCAAATAACTAGACAGACTAGCATTCAGGTGAAAAATAGAACTGATTTTATTGAAAACACACACTCCTTTTATACAGACAGCTCATATTGATAAGACCCTGGACAATCCCACTATTTTCCCGCCATTCCTGCCCCTCCAGACAACCCGGCACCTCCATAGGAGCCACAGTCTCACATAATCCCAATACATAGGGGTGGCGGTTTCGGGGTGATCCCGGTGGAGCGGCGGCACTTCCAGGGTGTAATTTTAAAGCTCTTGGTGCCCAGATGCCAAAAATCAGCATGATTTGTTACTGGGGACTGGAGTTGGTCTGTTGAAGTTATGGGGTTAGGGGTGTCCAAAACCCCCGGTTCCTAAAGGAGCTCCCCTCTGATAGTTGCCACAGCTCTTGACCTTTTATACACACTTCACAAAACAAGCAAACAAAAGCTTCCAGAGATTGTGGCTGCTCTGAGGAGCCCAAAACCACTGAGAAACAGGTTGTAGGGGGGTGGGGGGGTAGCCTTAGCTGTCTGGTATCCGTGACATAAGCCTCCTAAAAAAAAAAATGACATGTATGCATAACACTTATAGTTCATAAGATCAATCAAACCTCAATGTAGGGGCAAAGTAGCCCTTAGCACATTCACTTTAACATCAGGAAGCAGCTCTGAAATGCCTGATGTACGTTTTGCTGAAGCTTTATCAAAGGCGAGACGCTCCCAGATCTGTCGAGTATAAATCAGGTTAAACCACCAATCGTCTTAGTAATTCTAACCTACATTCACTCAGTAGCCTAATATGAGATACGCATTGTTCCCACGTGGTGACCATAATTATGCATTCATCACATGATACCACGTCATGTTACATGTCCTTGTCATTCATTCATGAGGTAAAATAGTCCCATGTTCAACATAACGCCGACACAAGATTAAGAAGTCACCATGTGGGTGGAGCCTCACAGGCACTAGCATCTCAACTGTTACTTTTTCCACAGTAAACTTATGCCTATTTCCCATATTGAAATTCAATGTTTTTCTTAAAGGGATAGTAAACCCCAACATTTTCTTTTATGATTCAGATAGAACATACAATTTTAAACAACTTTCCAATTTACTTCTATTATAAATTTTTCTTCATTCTGTTGTTATCCATTGCTGAAGGGACAGCATTGCACTACTGACAGGAAGCTGAAAATATCTAGTTAGCCAATCACAAGAGACAAATTTGTGCAGGCACCAATTAGCAGCAGCTCCCACTAGTGTATGATATGTGCGTATTCATTTTAAAACAAGGGGTACTAAGAGAACAAAGCACATTTGTAAATAGAAGTGAATTTAAAAGTGTCTTAAAATGACCTGCTCTATCTGAATCTTGCACATTTAAATTTTGACTTTCCTTTCCCTTTAAGTCTCAGGCAGCATGAGCAATATCCCTTTTACCATTGGAAATCCCAATGAAACTGTCCATTTAGCTGCTACAATTCCTTAATAATCTGGGTTATTTCCAGCCCCTGCTTTACTCCTGCAACCGGACACTCGTTCTTGTCTTATTCTCATCCATCCCGGTTTTCCAGCCGTTGCTCTGCCGCCATCTTTTCAGCACAAAGGATAATTATGGGCCCCACCAAAAAGCATTTTATTGTTTTTTTTTTTAAAGTAGTACAACACTACTGAGAGCTATCTGAGGAGCTAATGACGAGTGGCATATATGTGCAGCCATCAATCAGCAAATAGCTCCCAGTAGAACATCGCTGCTCATGAGCCTACCTATACTTTTCAACAAGGACACCAAGAGAATGAAGCCTATTGAACAATAGAAGTAAATTGGAAAATTGCATGCTCCTGAATCCAGAAAGTTTAATGTTATTGTACCTTTTAAATTGGTCCTAGAGAGAACACTGCTAATAACGTATTGAATTCCTTTTTCTTTGTGGGAAACATTTTAGAGACCAGGATTAATTTGGTGCTCATTGCTTCCTTTCTTTTTTTTTCAGGTGTTCCATGAGCACAGAGGATGCATCTAAACTGTATGATGTCTGTCCCCATGCCAGTGATTCGGTAATGCCTGCTTTTTAAACCTTAGGAAATGGCCTTGTCCCAATACTCTGTTTAATGTTTATCACTCTGTTGCCATTGCTATTAGTTCTTAAAGGGACATGAAACCCAACTTTTTTTTCTTTCATGATCCAGATAGAACATACACTTTTAAACAACTTCCTGTTTCACTTCTATGTTCAAATTTTCTTTGTTCTCTTATCTTTTGTTGAAAAGCAGGGACGTAAGCTCAGTAGCATGCACGTGTTTGGATCATATATGTACTATATGGCAGCACTATTTCCTGTCATGTAGTGCTCGAGACACCTACCTAGATATCTCTTCAACAAAGAATATCGAGTAAATTGGAAACTTTGTTTAAAAAGTGTATACTCTGAACCTGTATATGTCTGAATCACAAAAGAAAATGTTTGGGTATCATAACTATTTAAACCTAATCATTTTAAAAAATAAGGTTGACTAATGTATTTATTCTCCTCTCAGGGTCTGTTTTTTGATGACTCTTATGGATTCTATCCTGGTCAAGAACTGATCGGACCTGCCAAGGTCTTCTCAAATGTCCAGTGGCTGTCTGGGGTGAAGCCGGTACTGAGTACCAAGAGCAAATTCAGGGTGATGGTTGAAGAGGTTAGTACTGCCCATAATCTACCACCAGCTGTCTTATTTTTTGCATACATGACATTTCTGGCCTTAGCTAATATGCTTTAAATTATTTACCATCGTTCTGACTTATCTTTGGTATATGAAGGATATCAAAATATTTTTTGTCCTGCATTTAGTTTAGAAATCAAACTTTTAAACCCTTAACAACCAACTCACGGTCTTGTGACTGGTTCAACTTTGCCGACAGCAGTGAAACTGCGCTAGTACTGCATGCAGCTATAGTGTGGTCTTGCCGCCATCGGCAAAACCTGGGCTATTTCTGAGGCCACATAAGGGGCTATATCAACTGTACCCTGTACATCAGAGGTTGTTAAAGGGTTAAATAAACTTTCAACAAAGCACAAATAGCTCAAGTTTGTACAAGTATTTCTCCAAGTCCACCAGGATGACTTTCAATAAATACACTTTAGATATGCTAGGGATAATACCCTCCTGCATTGTGTAATGAATGTAATAACCGCTAGTGTCAACTCACCACACACTTGTACACAATTAACTCATTACCACTATTCCCAGCTTAATATTATATGTAGTGCTCCTTTAGTATAGTGGCAATATCTCTGAGACTTTTCCTAATAGTAATTCCAGGCTAATGATTTACCAGACATTTGTTTCTTTACCAGAGAGAGCTTTAATTAAAATCTGCCCAAATAAAGAGTTTACAGAGTTACAAAAAACAGAATTTATACTTACCGATAAATGTATTTCCTTCGGGCTGATGAGAGGCCATAGCTTCATAACGTGGGATATATTCCAGCCTATCAGGAGGAGGTCAAGAACCCTCAGCTTTAGCCCCTCCCACCTCCTCTCCAGTTTACATATAGCCAAGCGGAGGAGAGACAGAAAAAAAGGTTAGGGGCTATGGACTCTCATCAGCCCGAAGGAAATACATTTATCTGTAAGCATACATTCTGTTTTCCTTCTTAGCTGATAAGTCCATAGCTTTATAACGTGGGATGCAATACCCAAGCTGAGAGTCCATGTTAAGAAAGGGTGGGACATAAGTAGGCAGTTCCTATTTGCTGAACACTGCGGCCTGAAGGACTTTACTGCCAAAAGCTGCAGAAGAAGCATAAATGTCAAAATTATAACATTTTGAAAAAGTTTGAAGGGAAGACCAAGATGCCACCTTGCAAATCTATTCCAAGGAGGCATCATCCTTAAAATCCCTGAAAGTAGGGGGCATGTCCGGGCAGCGGCCATGATCGGTCGCAATACTAGCTGCTGAGCATTGGAACAATACTATCCGCCGTGTATTAAGAGTATTATCTGACAACCTGTACCTATTTCATTTTGCTTAGATTCTATCAAGATCACTGCATCGTTTGATGCCTCTATTTCTGTATTGCCTGCAGTCTAGTCCAGACCGTTGAGACTTGGGCGGCCCGAATAGGGAAGGCCTCAACACCCACCCCGTTCACGCGGGTACAGAGTGAGCTATTCTCACTCACGCAACCACTAAGAGCTGAGTTATCCCCTTCTGCAATGGAGTTGCAGATACCTGTGAAAACCCTGCTATGCATGCTTGAGGAACATTTTCATAACCTTCACCTATTAATTAAAAGGGGCTTCGGTGGCACCACTAACCTGAAAATGTTGACACATGCTGGCCAGCCACGGGGAGAGGAGCAGCTAACTGGGGTGTTGGAGATCCCCCATGACCCAAAGCTGGAGAAAGAGAACTCTGCTGGAGGCCACACCGGGACTTCAGGGGATGCAGCAGCGGAGGTTATGGTCTTTCCGGACGCCATAGATGCCCCAACGTTGCTGAATTTCAGGGAGGCTGTCCCCGCTATCGGATATATGCAACTTGGGGATTGGATCACTCCTAAGGCGGCGAGCTACGTAAAGGCACTAGCCTTGACATACCAGGGAGCTGCCCATCTACAAACAACGCCATCTGGCAGACTATCGCAGCAACGGCTTCTGAGCAGCGACACAGTGAACATGGCAAGCGGCAGTGAGAAAGTTTGTCTCGTGCAGCTGGATGTTAAGATGCCACAACAGTCACCTGAGTACAACATTATGTACGTGCTCCTCTACATAAATTCTATTGACCCTGCACTGGCCCTTGGCAAAAGAGGAATAGGCTGAATAGATGCTGCATCACCACAACCGATTACTTAAGGTGGGAGCTCATGAACTTTAGTGAAGTAGCGATGTCCTAAACATTATGACAGCAGTGTGCTTGAGAGTACGTTACATGGACACCGGATAATTATTGATGTACATAACTTAGAAATGAGTCTCTGTTAACTAGCACCACTGGCTTTTGGTTCAGAGCCTCCTACCCTGTACTATCTAATTTATTAAGAACAGACTACTTTCGTGGCAGGAGTTCCTGAGCTCCGGTATAGGGTGAGATATTATGCTGCATCCATTTTCAAAGGGACTGCATTAATCTGTCAATCGGTCACTCCACTTAATCATTTGGACGATTCTGCTCACTAATAAGAACTGCTTGTGTAGACATTAAGATTTGCGGCCAGATTTCATGCAAACACAAATCTAACTCTGCTGCTTAAATTAGTGCTAATTCCCATCTATATGTTTCCCATGATAAGTGCAATTAGATCCAAGGGTATATTCATGCTCAAGTATGGGAATTCAGCTCATAAGTATATAAAACCTTAATAGATCGTGACATATTATATACCTATCCTTACTTTTCTAAGTGGTACAACTTATGCACCTGTGCCGATGGTAGAGTTCTAAGTTATCTCTTTTACATATATACCAGCTCTGTCCACTAGAGGGGAGTAAAACCACATTTCTGCTTAGTATGCCAGGAAGGTCTCTATCCTTTTGGTGATACGTTTTTCAGAGAAGGAATTAGATTGCAGAAATAGCTCCCAGTAGCACTATAGAATACCAGCCCACTTGTGATGTAAGTACCTTTGCTGCCTATACATTGAGAGTGACCATAAATAGCTGGAGTAGAAGGGATAAAAACAGTTAATTATTTTATATATCGTTGGATGATAGTTTGGGCAATATTGGGATAGGTATCTATGTATAGCTGACTCTACAGCACACTTTCATTTGCCAGACATGTGATAGTCACATAGGTTTCAGTCCAAGCTCCAAGTGAAAGCATCTTAACCTGTTAAATGTTATGTTTTGCCATGATTGGAAAGTCTTCCCTCATATATGTAAACATTGTCTAGTCTGAGATCCAAGAGTGGTCTCTCCAGCTTGAGGTGAGCAAATTACTTTTATAATATCCCTTTTCAGTCCATTGTAAAATATAAATGTTCTATGTTCTCAGCTAGGTAAACACATTTCAGTTCAAGCTCCAAGTGAAGAGAATATATCTTGTTAAATCTAGCATTTTGGTATGATGAGCTAGAATTCCCTCCTACATATATTTTTTGTCTAGTCTAATGAGACCCAAGAGTGGTCTCTCCAGCTTGAGGAGGGCAAGATACCTTTCTACTATACCTACAAAGGAGGTTGGACATTGACTTTGATAGTTATTTATTTTCAAATTGGTAGTCTATGTCTAAATGTATTTATTTACTATAATTTACTAGTGCTGTTCTGATGTAGCTCTGCATGACTATCCTGTGAACCTATTGACAGACCTACCAATGTGTAGACATATGTTTATGTCCTTAATTACATTGTAACATGGTTTTTGCTTTATAAGTTTTTTTTTTATCACCTCAATAAAAAAAAATATTAAAAAAAATAATAAAAAAAAATCCCTGAAAGTAGATCATTTATATTGTAGGGTGATCAGTTACCCTTTTCGTTGGGGGATTTACCACAACCAAGTAAGTGTTACGACTAATCTGCGTGAGTCAGGATGCCAGGGCCACCACCATAGCTTTCTGACCCTTCCTAGGACCAGAGTAGTAGAAACATATACTGGAAGTTTGTCTAAAGTCTTTAAGTAGCCTGAATATAGTACAACATCTAGGTTGTGAAGTAATCTTTCCCTTTGGATTAAAAGGCTTTGGACAAAAATAACAAACACCCAATTCATGATTTTTATCCGAAGATTCCAACTTCGGAAGAAAATCATATATTTGGTCCACAGGAAGAAGAAATGAACTTCTAGGGCACCAGTTTAAAGTCTAAAATATGCATAGGTTAAAAATGAGACCCTTGCAGAACAGAGAGAACTAAATTCAAGTTCCATGGAGGAGAAATTGGTCTAACAGGACAAATTCTCACCAGGGCTTGAACAAAAGTTTTGACAACTTATCTAACTTTTTGTGAAACAGAACAGTTTATTTGATATCTAACCCTTTAGAGTACTAGCTGATAGGCCCTTATCTAGTCCATCCTGAGGGAACTGAAGTATTCTTGGAATTGTTTTAAAGGATTTCAAAGAAAAAAACCCTCAAGAAGAACATTAAAGAAAGTAAGCTTTTCAGATGCTATGATAAATTATATGCTTAACTGGCTTACTCGCATAAAGCAAAGTATAGATATACGAGTCAGAGAAGCCCCTGATCTTTAGGTCTAAGCATTTGTCAAACTGAGATAACTGGGATAACTCTTTCACTCAGTCTACTTAAAGCTACTTGGAGTGAAGTTGCCTAGTGGTACTGGGTCCCAGGCCAGGACTGAGCCCACAAATGGTATGAAAAAATTATAAACTCTTGATAGCAGAGCGCCTCTGAAATCTTAAAACTCTCTCCTCTGAGGCCAAGAACAAACTGGAAAGGGAGAGGAGGTGGAAAAGGCTAAAGCTCTTTAAGGGTTCTTGACCTCCTCCTGATAGGCTGGAATATTTCCCACATGTTAAGAAGCTATGGACTCTCATCAGCTAAGAAGGAAAGGTTTTCACTTGCAAAAACACGTGTCCTATCTGTTAGAGTGTGTGTGCACCGAACCCCCTTCTTCCTTTTCTAGTGTAGTGGTTCACACCTTTTTCACTCAGTCTTAAAGCATAGTTATATTGAAATATAGATTCCAAACACCAACCTCTATGACTGTATGTTAGTGCATGTGTGTTGTGTTATTGAGAGTATGTGTACCTTACCATCCTTCCATTCCTCACTCTCTTAGCTGTTCTGCATATATATGTCACCTGAGATTTTTTTGTGGGACAAGTTGCCATTAGTGTCAATTACATCCTTTCTTGCAAATTTGCCTTGCAAATCTGTTCCACAGAAGCTTCATTTTTGAAGGCCCAGGAAGAAGAAACCGCCCTTGTGGAATGAGTTGTGATTTTCTCAGGAGGTTGCTGTACAGCAGTCTCATATGCCAAGTGAATAACGCTCTTTAGCCAAAAGGAAAGTGAAGTAGCCATAGCTTTCTGACTCTTGTGTTTCCCAGAAAAGCAAACAAACAATGCAGAAGACTGACGAAAGTCCTTAGTTGCCTGCAAATAAAATTTTAGCGCTCGCACAACATCCAGATTATGTAACAAGTGTCCTTTGTGAGAAGAAGGATTAGGACACAAAGAAGGTACAACGATTTCCTGATTAATATTCTTGACCGAAACAACCTTGGGCAGGAAACAAAACTTAGTACGCAGAACCACCTTACCAGAGTGTAAGATAAGGGGAATCACACTGTAAAGCAGAGAGTTCAGAAACTCTCCCAGCAGAGGAAATGGCAACAAGAAACACAAAACTTTCCAAGATAACCTCTTTATATCTAAAAAAAACCTTTTCTCAAGCGGAGCCTGTTGTAAAACTTTAAGAACAAGGTTAAGATTCCATGGAGGAGTAACAGGTTTAAACACAGGCCGAATTCTAACCAAGGCCTAACAAAATCATTGCACGTCTGGCACATCCGCCAAGCGCTTATGTAACAAAATAGACAATGCCGAAATCAGACCCTTAAGAGTACTTGCCGACAAATCCTTCTCCAGACCATCCAGGAGAAAGGACAAAATCCTAGGAATCCTTACTCTACTCAGAGTATCCTTTGGATTCACCAATACAAGTAATTACGCCAGATCTTATAGTAAATCCTGCGAGTCACAGGCTTACAAGTCTGACTCAAGGTCTCAATGACCGACTCTGAAAATCCACTTTTGGATAAAAATAAGCATTCAATCTCCAAGCAGTCAGCTTCAGAGAAACGAGTTTTGGATGAAGGAAGGGACCCTGAAGTAGAAGGTCCTTCCTCAGAGGCTGTCTCCAAGGTGGAAAGCATGACATTTCCACTAGGTCTGCATACCAAATCCTGCGATGCCACGCAGGGGCTAACTGAGGCCAGGCCAGAAGAGCATTGAAGATTGCTTTCAGCTCCAAGATGTTTATGGGCAGGACTGACTCCTCCTGGGTCCATAAGCCCTGACCTTCAACGAGCCCCATACTGCTCCCCAACCTAGAAGGCTGGCATCCATGGTCACAATAACCCAGGAGGGTCTGCGGAAGCAAGTACCCTGGGAGAGATGATCCTGAGAGAGCCACCACGGAAGAGACTATTGATGCCTGATCTAGATCTACACGCGGAGACAGGTCCGTATAGTCCCCATTCCATTGTCTGAGCATGCATAACTGCAGAGGTCTGAGATGGAACCGAACAAACGGAATGATGTCCATGGAAGCCACCATCAGACCGATTACCCTCCATACATTGAGCCACTTAAGGGCAAGACAAGAGTCAAAAATCTTTTTTTCTGACCTCTGTCAGAAATTTTTTCAATAACAGGGAGTCTGTTATGGTCCCCAAAAATAAGACCCTTGTAGCTGGAACCAGAGAACTTTTTTTTTCTTTTTTTTTTTTTTTTTTCGATTCACCTTCCATCCGTGGGATTGAAGAAAAGACAACAAGATCTCAGTATGAGATTCTGCTTGTTGAAAAGATGACGCCTGAACCAGAATGTCGTCCAGATAAGGTGTCACTGCAATGCCCCGAGATCGAAGCACAGCTAAAAGAGCCCCCAGAACCTTTGAAAAAAATTCTGGGAACTGTGGCAAGGCCTAATGGAAGTGCAACAAACTGGAAATGATTGTCCAAAAAGGCGAATCTCAGAAACTTGTGATGGTCCCTGTGAATGGGAACATGAAGGTATGCATCCTTTAGGTCTATGGTTGTCATGAACTGACCCTCTTCTTCCAAGGGAAGAATGAAGCGTATAGTCTCCATCTTGAAGGATGGCACTCTGAGAAACCTTGTTTAAACATTTTAGATCAAGGATTGGTCAAAGTTTCCTCCTCCTTTTTGGAAACTACAAACAGATTTTAGTAAAATCCTAGACCCCTTTCCTGAAAGGGAACTGCAACTATTACCCCCAGGGCGGCAAGGTCCTTGACACAATGTAAGAACGCTTCTTTTTATCTGGTCTACAGATAATCTGGAGAGGAGAAACCTGTCTCTGGGCGGAAAAGATTTAAAGTCTATTTTGTGTTCCTGGGAGACCATGTCCACCGCCCAGGGATTCGGTACATATCTTATCCATGCCCGGGGAAAAAAGAGAGTCTGCTCCCGGATCGTGGGCTAACCCTTTATGCTGACTTGGAATCAGCTGAAGGCTTTTTTGATTGCTTTCCCTTATTCCAGGACTGGTTGGGCTTCCAGGAAGGCATGGCTTGATTTTGCTTAGAGGAAAGGGAGGAAGACTTGGCTTTTTAAAGTTATGAAAAGAACGAAAATTACTCTGACGTCCCTTCTGCTTATTCTTTTTATCTCGAGGAAGAAAAGAACCCTTCCCTCCAGTAATATCTGAGATAATTTCTGCCAAACCAAGTCCAAACAAGGTCTTACCCTTGTCAGCAATAGCCATGAGCTTAGATTTAGATGAAACATCCGCAAACCAGGACTTCAACCACAAGGCCCTGCGGGCTAGGACCACAAATCCAGAAATTTTGACTCCCAGTTTAATAACCTGTAAGGAAGCATCTGTAATGAAGGAATTGGCTAACTTGAGAGCCTTAATCCTGACTTGGATCTCATCAAAAGGGGTATCCTTCTGAAGAGATTCAGACAACGCATCAAACCAGTAAGCCGCTGCACTGGTGACAGTGGCGATACACACAGGTTGCCATTGTAGACCCTGGTGGACATACATCTTTTTTGGTAAAGCCTCCAATTTTTTATCCATTGGATCTTTAAAAGAACTATCCTCTATGGGAATGGTAATCCTCTTGGCTAAAAGTGGAGATTGCTCCTTCAACCTTAGAAACCGTCTGCCACGACTCCTTAATAGAATCCGCTATAGGAAACATCTTCTTTTAAATAGGAGATGGACAAAATTTGAACATGTGAGGTATCTCTTATGTATGTTTAAATGTTTCTGTGATACAATGGATATGACTCTATACCATCAAAAGTATATTGGATATGATTTATTTATTTTTTCTCCTGTATTTGCGCATTTTTTTTAAACATAGCATGTATGTTGTATCCTGTTTTCCACCTCAATAATAAAAAAATAGGAGATAGAGAAAAAGGAATAACAGGTCTTTCCCATTCTCGAGCAATAATCTCTGCAGCACGGTCGGGAACCGGAAATACCTCTACCGTGGAGGGAACATCAAAGTATTTGTTCAATTTACTAGACTTTTTAGGATTGACTACGATAATTGTGTCTGAGTCGTCCAAAGTAGCCAAAACCTCCTTAAGTAATAAGCAAAGGTGTTCTAGCTTAAATTTAAAGGCTACCACTTCAGCATCAGAAAAAGGAATTACTCTGTCTGAGATTTTCCCCTCAGATGCTACCGACATGTCTTCTTCCTCAGGCTTATGGGAAGGGACACTCTGGATAGCCAGAACTTGATCAGAAACATTACTGTTTCCTTAAATTTCCTTTTACGCCTTCCCTGCAACATGGGGAAAGCTGACAAGGCCTCAGATACCACAAGGGATACCTGGGAAGCAATGTCTTGTAGAGAAAATCCTACAGGATTGCAAGAGGAAACACAGGGCACTGTATGTGGAGACTGAAAAAGTTGGGACGCTTGAGGAGAAAGCTGCGGCATATCTGCAACAGGAGACACCTGAACAGCATTTGCCTGGGATAATGGTGGCTCATGATCAAATATGTTATCTCTATAACTTAAAGTTTTCTCAATGTATAAGCAACAAAAAAGAACTGGGGGTTCCACCTGAGCATTAAAACCTAACTGACAAGCAGCAACTTTGCCTGCGATAATGGTTTGAAAAGCCTCTTGATCCATCTTATGTAATAAATAAGGATAACGTGTAAAAATTATTTATTTGTAAATAAAAAAAATGTGTACTGTGTCTTTAAATAGAAATGTGTGGTAACACAACAAACCAAATAGACCTCAGGCTACCTATACACCTCATTAGCTTTACTAAGGTGCCTACCTGTCCTGCAGCTCATAGAGTGACTTCCCTCACAGAAGAAACCATCCCCTTTTCAAATACAGAGCGGTTACAGAACCCTAACTGCCAAAAAAAAGGCTTACAACAGTAATCTCCATGACAAAAAGTTAGTCTAAAAACTACTATAACACACTGAGCCACCATAAATCACCTCAGTCTCAATGCCCAAACTGCCAAAAAGAAACCCCAAACATGAAGGTTTAATAAAGTCCCATATTAAATAAGACAGCTTTTAGCTGTAACAAGTGCCAGCAATCTCCTTGCAAAAGAAAATTAAAATGGCACTTGGCTGAAAGTGCTGTCCGGCAGCAGGACAGCTCACCTTGTTTGAGAGGGTACAGCACCTCACATGGACCTGTGAAGAGAGAAAAACTGAGTAAACCTACTCAGGTTTTCTAGTTAGGGCAGCAGATTCTTGAGAAAATGCAGTGAGGATTGTACCTCACAAGTGCTCAAAAGCCACCACTGCCCTACTGAAGAGACTGATGTGGACTTGGCTAGACCCCAGAAAGGAACAGGGTAAGCTTACTGTGCTAAAAATATATAATAAAATCTTGATTGAAGAAAACTTCTCATCAGACA
Source organism: Bombina bombina (assembly GCF_027579735.1). Lineage (NCBI taxonomy): Eukaryota > Metazoa > Chordata > Amphibia > Anura > Bombinatoridae > Bombina > Bombina bombina. The sequence continues at coordinate 1,554,831,668 of NC_069499.1, read as the reverse complement.
CCTAAACTTCACCTCCTCCTTACACTACAGGCAAAGAGAATGACTGGGGGATTGTGTGTAAGGGGAGTGATATTTAACAGCTTTGCTGTGGTGCTCTTTGTCTCCTCCTGCTGGCCAGGAGTGATATTCCCAACAGTAATTGATGATGATCCGTGTCATTAGAAAGATATGTATAGTTTTGCTTATTTTTAAATAACATTGCTCTGATTTTCAGACTCCTAACCAGGCCCCAAATTTTAGGATAATACCGTCAGATACCTTCTCCAGCTTGATCCTGTTTGTGTAAAGGGTATTTTCATATGCAAAAGAAGGGGGAGGGGGGAGTGTCTTGTTTGCCACTTGCAATGGGCTTTCCAGCTACCTTTTCAACAGAGCTAAACTGAGAGCTTCTAAGTTAGTTTTTAAACAGTTTTATACTGGATTTTTATGTCAGTATCTGTGCATGTTATTCTTTATAGTAGTGTCTATTACATGCAGTTATATGAAACTGAGTGTATACTGTCCCTTTAATGTCTGCTCTATTCACAGGTGCAAGTAACTGAACTTCGAGTGACGTGGATAACAAAAAGTTTTTGTTTGGGTGGCACAGACTCTATGGATCCACCATCATCTGTTATAACCCAGGAGAGCCTTCCTAGGTGAGTCTGAACAGGAAGCTTGTCATAGTGGTTATAGGAGAGTGAGTTCTACCTATTGTAAAGGGCGTGACACAGTGTACTGGGCATTTGTTACTGGTTGCACAGGGATGATTGTTGCAGTTGTGGCGCTGCGGTAACACAAAAATATGCTGGATATTTAAAGTTTTCACAAACGTTTAGAAGAGACTCTCTCTTTCCAAATAGTTGACGCCTGTAGCCCCACTTACTGAGAAGCCTTTAAATGGATGTTACATTCTCATAAATTGATTGATAGTTTATTAAACTATTAATTATTTTGCGGCCTCTTTGCAATTTACACTTTAATCTGAAAATTCTTCATCCCTAATTAATTCTATGCTCTACCATCTTTATTTTTAGTTGAAATAATCTTTATTGTCAAAAAGGAAGACAAGAGACATATCTAATACATCATGCCCTTAGTTCAGATAAACATATTTATATTCATTGTTACAGTCTCAGGACCTCTTATCATGTTCGATAAAGTTTTATAATTCCATATATCTGTCTCAAACAACATGAAAAAGAGTTGGAGGATGAAACAACTTCTCTCAGCAATTAGTATATCCATCCGGCTTTCCCAATGTATCTCCATCATTACTGAAATCTCTGAAAGTCCATAGAGTCCTAGGAAAAGCTCCCACCTACTGAAGTTGCCTTCAGGCATAGGAAATATATGAGGTCCTGTTTATTTTCCTGAAGTAGGAACGAAATTATCTATAGTCTTCCTTCCCCTCCCTTTTCTAATGTGTTTTCCTTTTATTTTAATAATTATAAACATTAAACATAAACTTTTGAAACTGTAAAACAATAAACTCATAACTGTATAACCTTTCCCGTCGAGCAGAGAGAGAACCATCAAATTGTATCTAAGATGTATATAAGTTCCCCATAAAAGACTTAGTGGCAATAAGTTTAGGAGAGATCCCCTATCGTGTTATAACTCTTGAAAGACTTAAATTTCCCTTATCTCACTTCTATCTCTGTTCATGATCCAGTGGACCCAAATCTTTTGGAAATGTGTTGTTGTATCCTGCAACCAAGAGGCAGATTCTGTCATAGCATATATATTATCTAACCTGTCAATCACTTCTGACCACGTTGGTGAACCTGTTCTCCAGTGTTTGGCTATACATATCCTCGTGGTTGTACAAAGTATATTTATGAATATATTGGTAGCTAAGTTTAAGGATTCATCTGAAACATGCAAGAGGGCCTGCGCCGCCGTTAGCGTCATAGATTTATCTAATAGGATACTTATCAATTTAGAAAGTTTGTTCCAAATTTGTTTAATCTCCCCACATTCCCACCACATATGCATATAATTTCCAATTTCTGCACAGCCTCTGTAACAGAGTCTACTTTTCTGCAATGTATAATGTGCAGTTCTTATGGGTGTAAGATACCACCTGTAAGATGTTTTAATAGAATTTTCAATAAGGTCTGCGCATATCAGCCCCTTGCTAATCCTAGAAAGTATTTGTGTCCATCTGTCATCATCATATGTTTCACCTAAGTCTCTTTCCCAATTCTCATGAAGCAGCAATTTGGAGCCTTTTTTTGCATCTTGTATTGCCAAGTACAGTTATGATATTAGTTTTTTATTTCTACCTGGGGTTGCAATAATGCGTTCCGTTGTAGTGTATGGGTTTAATGGTTTGTTTTGTCTGTATTTCTCTTGTTAAGTGTATCCAGTCCACGGATCATCCATTACTTATGGGATATTAACTCCTCCCCAACAGGAAGTGCAAGAGGATTCACCCAGCAGAGCTGCTATATAGCTCCTCCCCTAACTGCCATTACCAGTCATTCTCTTGCACCCAACGAATAGATAGGATGTGTGAGAGGACTGTGGTGATTATACTTAGTTTCATACCTTCAATCAAAAGTTTGTTATTTTATAATAGCACCGGAGTGTGTTATTCCTTCTCTGGTAGAATTTGAAGAAGAATCTACCTGAGTTTTTCTATGATTTTAGCCGGAGTAGTTAAGATCATATTGCTGTTTCTCGGCCATCTGAGGAGAGGTAAACTTCAGATCAGGGGACAGCGGGCAGATTAATCTGCAAAGAGGTATGTAGCAGCTTATTATTTTCTGACAATGGAATTGATGAGAAAATTCTGCCATACCGATATAATGTAAACTCAGCCTTAAATGCAGTAGCAGCAACTGGTATCAGGCTGTCATGTATGTATATTTTACACTTCAGTATTCTGGGGAATGGCACTTCACTGGAATTATACTGTATGCATAAAACTTTAGCCTAATTTGCAGGGACTAGCAACAGGCTTTTTAATAACACTCAATTTATTAATGTTAAACGTTTTTTGCTGGCATGTAAAATCGTTTAATTTTCTGAAGTACTGGGTGAAAAAATGTTTTGGGCACTATTTTTTTCCACTTGGCAGTCGTTTTATTTAATTTATGACAGTTTACTGATCTCTCTCACTGTTATGTGTGAGGGGGAGGGGCCTTTTTTGGCGCTTTTGCTACGCATCAAAAAATTCAGTCAGAAGTTTATTGTCTTCCCTGCATGATCCGGTTCATCTCTACAGAACTCAGGGGTCTTCAAAACTTGTTTTGAGGGAGGTAATCAATCACAGCAGAGCTGTGAGATTGTAGTTGACTGTGATAAAAAAACGTTTATTTCTGTATTTTTTTTTTTTTTCTGCTATCAGGGTTAGTTATCCTTTGCTAATGGGAGCAATCCTTTGCTAAAATTGTGTTTTTTACAAAGATTTGATGCTATAACTTTTCAGTTTATTAATTTTCAACTGTCATAACTTTTTCTGTGCTTCTTATAGGCACAGTACGTTTTCATATTATAGTAAATTACTTGAAAAGTATTTCCAAGTTGCTAGTTTATTTGCTAGTGTGTTAAACATGTCTGATTCAGAGGAAGATATCTGTGCTATATGTGCTAAAGCCAAAGTGGAGCCCAATAGAAATTTATGTACTAACTGTATTGATGCTACTTTAAATAAAAGTCAATCTGTACAAATTGAACATATTTCACCAAACAACGAGGGGAGAGTTATGCCGACTAACTCGCCTCACGTGTCAGTACCTGCATCTCCCGCTCGGGAGGTGCGTGATATTGTAGCGCCGAGTACATCTGGGCGGCCATTACAAATCACATTACAGGATATGGCTACTGTTATGACTGAAGTTTTGGCTAAATTACCAGAACTAAGAGGTAAGCGTGATCACTCTGGGGTGAGAACAGAGTGCGCTGATAATATTAGGGCCATGTCAGTCACTGCGTCACAATTTGCAGAACATGAGGACGGAGAGCTTCATTCTGCGGGTGACGGTTCTGATCCAAACAAACTGGATTCAGATATTTCAAATTTTAAATTTAAGCTGGAAAACCTCCATGTATTACTAGGGGAGGTGTTAGCGGCTCTGAATGATTGTAACACAGTTGCAATACCAGAGAAAATGTGTAGGTTGGATAAATATTTTGCGGTACCGGCGAGTACTGACGTTTTTCCTATACCTAAGAGACTTACTGAAATTGTTACTAAGGAGTGGGATAGACCCGGTGTGCCGTTCTCACCCCCTCCGATATTTAGAAAGATGTTTCCAATAGACGCCACCACACGGGACTTATGGCAAACGGTCCCTAAGGTGGAGGGAGCAGTTTCTACTTTAGCTAAGCGTACCACTATCCCGGTGGAGGATAGCTGTGCCTTTTCAGATCCAATGGATAAAAAGTTAGAGGGTTACCTTAAGAAAATGTTTGTTCAACAAGGTTTTATATTGCAACCTCTTGCATGCATTGCGCCTGTCACGGCTGCAGCAGCATTTTGGTTTGAGTCTCTGGAAGAGACACTTGAATCAGCTCCATTAGATGAGATTACACACAAGCTTAAAGCCCTTAAGTTAGCTAACTCATTTATTTCAGATGCCGTAGTACATTTAACTAAACTTACGGCTAAGAATTCTGGATTCGCCATTCAGGCACGCAGAGCACTGTGGCTAAAATCCTGGTCAGCTGACGTTACTTCTAAATCTAAATTGCTTAATATACCTTTCAAAGGGCAGACCTTATTCGGGCCCGGGTTGAAAGAAATTATCGCTGACATTACAGGAGGTAAAGGCCATGCCCTGCCTCAAGACAGAGCCAAACCTAAGGCTAGACAGTCTAATTTTCGTTCCTTTCGTAATTTCAAAGCAGGAGCAGCATCAACTTCCTCTGCACCAAAACAGGAAGGAGCTGTTGCTCGCTACAGACAAGGCTGGAGACCTAACCAGTCCTGGAACAAGGGCAAGCAGGCCAGGAAACCTGCTGCTGCCCCTAAGACAGCATGAATCGAGGGCCCCCGATCCGGGAACGGATCTAGTGGGGGGCAGACTTTCTCTCTTCGCCCAGGCTTGGGCAAGAGATGTCCAGGATCCCTGGGCGTTAGAGATCATATCTCAGGGATACCTTCTAGACTTCAAATTCTCTCCCCCAAGAGGGAGATTTCATCTGTCAAGGTTGTCAACAAACCAAATAAAGAAAGAGGCGTTTCTACGCTGCGTACAAGATCTTTTATTAATGGGAGTGATCCATCCGGTTCCGCGGTCGGAACAAGGACAAGGGTTTTACTCAAATCTGTTTGTGGTTCCCAAAAAAGAGGGAACTTTCAGGCCAATCTTGGATTTAAAGATCCTAAACAAATTCCTAAGAGTTCCATCGTTCAAAATGGAAACTATTCGGACAATTTTACCCATGATCCAAAAGGGTCAGTACATGACCACAGTGGATTTAAAGGATGCTTACCTTCACATACCGATTCACAAAGATCATTACTGGTATCTAAGGTTTGCCTTTCTAGACAGGCATTACCAGTTTGTAGCTCTTCCATTTGGATTGGCTACGGCTCCGAGAATCTTCACAAAGGTTCTGGGTGCTCTTCTGGCGGTACTAAGACCGCAAGGAATTGCGGTAGCTCCGTACCTAGACGACATTCTGATACAAGCTTCAAGCTTTCAAACTGCCAAGTCTCATACAGAGTTAGTACTGGCATTTCTAAGGTCGCATGGATGGAAGGTGAACGAAAAGAAGAGTTCTCTCTTTCCACTCACAAGAGTTCCCTTCTTGGGGACTCTTATAGATTCTGTAGAAATGAAGATTTACCTGACAGAAGACAGGTTAACAAAGCTTCAAAATGCATGCCGTGTCCTTCATTCCATTCAACACCCGTCAGTAGCTCAATGCATGGAGGTGATCGGCTTAATGGTAGCAGCAATGGACATAGTACCCTTTGCACGCCTACATCTCAGACCGCTGCAATTGTGCATGCTAAGTCAGTGGAATGGGGATTACTCAGACTTGTCCCCTACTCTGAATCTGGATCAAGAGACCAGAAATTCTCTTCTATGGTGGCTTTCTCGGCCACATCTGTCCAGGGGGATGCCATTCAGCAGGCCGGACTGGACAATTGTAACAACAGATGCCAGCCTACTAGGTTGGGGCGCTGTCTGGAATTCTCTGAAGGCTCAGGGACAATGGAATCAGGAGGAGAGTCTCCTACCAATAAACATTCTGGAATTGAGAGCAGTTCTCAATGCCCTTCTGGCTTGGCCCCAGTTAACAACTCGGGGGTTCATCAGGTTTCAGTCGGACAACATCACGACTGTAGCTTACATCAACCATCAGGGAGGGACAAGAAGCTCCCTAGCAATGATGGAAGTATCAAAGATAATTCGCTGGGCAGAGTCTCACTCTTGCCACCTGTCAGCAATCCACATCCCGGGAGTGGAGAACTGGGAGGCGGATTTCTTAAGTCATCAGACTTTTCATCCGGGGGAGTGGGAACTTCATCCGGAGGTCTTTGCCCAAATACTTCGACGTTGGGGCAAACCAGAGATAGATCTCATGGCGTCTCGACAGAACGCCAAGCTTCCTCGTTACGGGTCCAGATCCAGGGATCCGGGAGCGGTTCTGATAGATGCTTTGACAGCACCTTGGACCTTCGGGATGGCTTATGTGTTTCCACCCTTCCCGATGCTTCCTCGATTGATTGCCAGAATCAAACAGGAGAGAGCATCAGTGATTCTAATAGCGCCTGCATGGCCACGCAGGACTTGGTATGCAGATCTAGTGGACATGTCATCCTGTCCACCTTGGTCGCTACCTCTGAAACAGGACCTTCTGATCCAGGGTCCCTTCAAACATCAAAATCTAATTTCTCTGAAGCTGACTGCTTGGAAATTGAACGCTTGATTTTATCAAAACGTGGTTTTTCTGAGTCAGTTATTGATACCTTAATACAGGCTAGGAAGCCTGTTACCAGAAAGATTTACCATAAGATATGGCGCAAATACTTATATTGGTGCGAATCCAAGAGTTACTCATGGAGTAAGGTTAGGATTCCGAGGATATTGTCTTTTCTACAAGAAGGTTTAGAAAAGGGTTTATCCGCTAGTTCCTTAAAGGGACAGATTTCAGCTCTGTCCATTCTTTTACACAAACGTCTGTCAGAAGTTCCGGACGTTCAAGCTTTTTGTCAGGCTTTAGCTAGGATCAAGCCTGTGTTTAAAACTGTTGCTCCACCATGGAGTTTGAACTTAGTTCTTAATGTTTTACAGGGGGTTCCGTTTGAACCCCTTCATTCCATTGATATCAAGTTGTTATCTTGGAAAGTTCTGTTTTTAATGGCGATTTCCTCGGCTCGAAGAGTCTCTGAGTTATCTGCCTTACATTGTGATTCTCCTTATCTGATTTTTCATTCAGACAAGGTAGTTCTGCGTACTAAACCTGGGTTCCTACCTAAGGTGGTCACTAACAGGAATATCAATCAAGAGATTGTGGTTCCATCTTTGTGTCCTAATCCTTCTTCAAAAAAGGAACGTCTGCTACACAATCTAGATGTAGTCCGTGCCCTGAAATTTTATCTACAGGCAACTAAGGATTTTCGACAAACGTCTTCCCTGTTTGTCGTTTATTCTGGTCAGAGGAGAGGTCAAAAAGCTTCGGCTACCTCTCTCTCCTTTTGGCTTCGTAGCATAATACGGTTAGCCTATGAGACTGCTGGACAGCAGCCTCCTGAAAGAATTACAGCACATTCTACTAGAGCTGTGGCTTCCACTTGGGCCTTTAAGAATGAGGCTTCTGTTGAACAGATTTGCAAGGCTGCAACTTGGTCTTCTCTTCATACTTTTTCCAAATTTTACAAATTTGACACTTTTGCTTCTTCGGAGGCTGTTTTTGGGAGAAAGGTTCTTCAGGCAGTGGTTCCTTCCGTATAAAGAGCCTGCCTGTCCCTCCCGTCATCCGTGTACTTTAGCTTTGGTATTGGTATCCCATAAGTAATGGATGATCCGTGGACTACACTTAACAAGAGAAAACATAATTTATGCTTACCTGATAAATTTATTTCTCTTGTAGTGTATCCAGTCCACGGCCCGCCCTGTCACTTTAAGGCAGGTAATTTTTCCATTAAACTACAGTCACCACTGCACCCTATGGTTTTCCTTTCTCTGCATGTTTTCGGTCGAATGACTGGTAATGGCAGTTAGGGGAGGAGCTATATAGCAGCTCTGCTGGGTGAATCCTCTTGCACTTCCTGTTGGGGAGGAGTTAATATCCCATAAGTAATGGATGATCCGTGGACTGGATACACTACAAGAGAAATAAATTTATCAGGTAAGCATAAATTATGTTTTGTATATTGTGGTGGATATCTGAAGATATAGGAACCAATGTAAGGTGTCCGGCTGAAGTTTATCTTTCAGTTGGGTGTATGTGAGCATTTTACCTTTATCTAAAAAGTCTGCAACTCTGTAGAGGCCCTTATTTTCCCACTTACATATTAGTGTTTGAAATTCTGCAGGAAGTATAGCACCCAGTGGTATTATCTTAGTACCCTTGGGTATGAGGCCTAGAGAAGATGTGAGGTATTTCCACATATGTTTGGACTCCTCTGTCACCTTGAGTTTGTATAGTGTTTTGTTTGTAGTGTTTGAGGTGTTCCAAACAATCGTGGCTGGATCATTCACCCCAGCTAAGTCTGCCTCTAGTCTAGTCCAAGTTATTTCTCGACAGTTTTTGCTTATCAGCGTAATTTGTGACAACCTAGCTGCCTGATAGTAGTCTAACAAATTGGGCACCCCCACTCCCCCCAGCTGTTTGTGTTGTTTTAATAGTTGGGAGGCTATTCTAGCTGTTTTGGGTCCTCGTAGGAACCTAATTAGGTCCATCTGGAAATCTGCTAGCTCTCTTTGCGGTACTTTGATTGGTAATGCTCTGAAGAGATATAATATTCTCGGTAGAATATTCATCTTTATAATCGATAATCTGCCATACCAGGAGAAACACCCCCTCCTCCATCTACCCAAATCCCTTCTTACGGTCTTAAAGATCTCAGTATAGTTTGCCTTATAGAGTCCCTCTAGTGTGTTTGTTATGTTAACTCCCAAGTATTTGATATATTTTTTAGCCCACTTAAAGTCAAAATTCGCTTCTATCAACTTACGAGTATGTAGTGGTAGTGTCAGTGGTATAGCCTCACACTTATCTGAATTTATTTTGAAGCCTGAGATTTTTGAAAATTCATCAATGACTTGATATAGATGAGGGAGTGATCTTAAAGGTTTCGTCAATGTAAGCAAAATGTCATCCGCAAATAAGGTGAGTTTATATTCTTTTTTGTTAATTTTTACTCCGGTAATGTCTTTTGCTCCCCTGATGTAGGCCGCTAAAGGTTCTATGCTTAGTGCAAATAATAGAGGAGATAGCGGGCAGCCCTGACGTGTCCCATTTAATATTTTAATTGGCCTAGACTGATGGCCCGTTGCTCTGATAGTTGCTGTTGGGTCTGAATACAGGTTTTTAATAGCCATCATGAATTGTCCTTTGAAACCCATGAATGTTAGTGTCTCAAACATATATTCCCAGTCGACCCTATCAAACGCCTTCTCTGCGTCCAGAGATAGGAGCAGAGAAGGCGTTTTTGTCCCCACCAAGTACTCCACCAGAGACACCGTTCGTCTCACATTATCTGGGGCTTCCCTTTTTTTTATGAATCCTACCTGGTCGGGATGTATCAATGAGGGTAGATATAATTTGAGTCTATTTGCTAAAATTTTTGTAAAAATTTTTAAATCTTGGTTAATCAATGAGATCGGCCTATAGTTTTGGTATTTTTTGGGATTCCTTCCTGGTTTGGGTATAACCACTATTTTGGCCTGCAATATATCCTGTGGGATACGGGTACCCTGCATGATGTCATTGCAGAATTTGTGCAAGTGGGGGACCAGACATTTTTTAAATACTTTATAATATTCACCTGAGAACCCGTCAGGACCCGCCGCCTTGCCTATTTTAAGATCTTTTATTGCTAGGGCGATTTCGTTTATTGTTATTTCTGTGTTTAAGGCTTCCATGTCTGTAGCATTAAGTTTCGGGAGTTTAGCCTTTTGCAGAAAATGGTGTCTAAGTGTTTTCGTCTGAGTAGTATGTTGAACTTTTTTCCCGTCATAAAGAGATTCATAATATTGTGCAAAGCAGTCCGTTATGTCTTGAGGGTGATATATTAGCGTCCCGTCTTCTTTTTGTAGTTGTTGTATAGTTAGATTTTTCGTCCTTTCCCTTAGTTTGTGAGCTAGAAATCTATCTGGCTTATTAGCATATATAAAGTAATGTGCCTTCAACTTATGCATAGCTCTGAGGGAGTTCTCATTTAAAATCTTAGCTAGTGTTTGTCGCTTATGTGTAAGTTTATTGAAAATATCTGAGGTTAGTGTGCTTCTATGTTGGATTTCAAGCGTTTCTATTTCCTGTTGGAGTATCTCTATGTGAGCCTTAACTTTTTTTGTGTATAGAGCTTTTTCCTTTATCAATAAACCTCTTATGAATGGTTTGTGAGCAGCCCACGTGATTGTTGGGGTGGTTTCTGGGGTTGTGTTTATCTTCCAGTATTCTGTCAAGTTATGCATAATTTTGTCATATAATTCAGGTTTTTTCAATAAATTTGGATCATAAGTCCATGACCTTTGTCTGTCCACATTGACCAGTCCCTCTAATTGTATCTGGATAATAGAATGGTCTGACCAAACGCATGCATGAATTGTGGAGCTGTGTAAACTGGGGAGTAGAATCTGACTAATAAATATATAATCTAATTTGGTATAAATTTTGTGTGCTGGGGAGTAGTAAGTATGGTCATTCGTCTGCCCATATAACGTTACCCAGGTATCTATCACATTATGAGATTCTAAGATATTCTTAATATTTTTAGAGATGGAATTATGTCTGGTTTGTTTATTAGTGAGTTTGTGGGGCGTATCTACTTTGTGTGTTTTCAGATTAATATTAAAGTCTCCGGCTAATATGATTTTTGATTGTGACCATTGTGTCAGTAGGTGTGACAAGTGGTGAAAAAAGTTGTGTTGTTGTTCATTGGGTGCGTATATATTGCAAAGTGTAAGCGAGGTGTCGTGCATACGTCCTCTCACTATAAGATACCTGCCCTCTTTATCTGTCAGCACTTCTTCTTTGATAAAGTTAAGTGCATCATGTATAAGTATTGACACTCCTCTCTTTTTTTTTTGTCAGTCGTGGAGTGGTATTGTTGCGTGAAATATCTACTCCAATATTTGGGTATTTGATTATTTGTAAAATGGGTTTCTTGCAAGAATATAATATTAGCATTTAGGTTGTGATACTGTGTAATTGCTGTTTTTCTTTTATTATCCGTATTTAACCCCCTTACATTATGTGAGATTATTCTTATCTTGGGAGTCATGAGTCAGTTCCCCTCCCCTTCTCTACCTGTAGCTGACCAATATCTCCACTTGCAATGTTATGAAATCCTCTGCTCTCCTGTATAACTTTTCCTGATGGAGAAACTTTCGTCTCACCTGCTTGACGGTACATAAAATAAATTGAAATAAACAAAGAACAAACAACAATAAACATTTGAATCTTATAACATTGTTTTTCCCTGTAGCATATTTGCATAGTTCTAACCATAATGTCGGGATAGTAGTTTCTTAATATATAGAGTTACTAACAACTTAAATTTATTGAAAGTGGGAATTATATATATGGTCTAAGGAGCGGGTTGTAGTGGCATACGGCAAAGATATTGCCCAGATTTTATGTGAATGTTGGACTTAATCTGCTTATCCTCCATCACAAGTAACCAATGACTATATATAACATAAATTTTACATCTTTATATCCATCAATATATCCCAAGCAAAGTTAGTTTTGTAGATTGACATTTATATACTCATCTGTATCCAGTATCCTCTGCCAATATTATGAGGGACACATGTAGGGTATAGTCCAAGAGATCAGGGAGTAGCGCTCTTCTAAGGATGCACCAAAAGAAGGCAAAGAAAAAAAAATCCCAGCCTCGGTCACTGTCTACTCCATGATTCAGGGTCTTTGTTTATTCTTTGGAACGTTAGACCACTTCTCTGTTTGAGAGATGCTTTGTTGTTGTCCGCGTGGTCTTCTTCTGGTGTCTGGCTGACTTTCCCGCATTTCTGGACATTCTAATTTGAGAAGTTGGCAGGCCTCTGAGATATCCTCTTTGACTTTCACTGTGGTTGTTTTACTATCCTGGAATATATGAAGTGCGAAGGGGAATCCCCATCGATACGCTATTTGATTCTTCCGTAGCAATTGTGTTAGGGGACGTAGTGCTGAGCGTTTCTGTAAAGTTCTGAGACATAAGTCTTGGTAGAATTGTATTACAGATCCTTTGAATTTAAAAGTCGGATTCTTCCTAGCTGCCGCCATTATCTCCTCCTTTTCTTGAAAGTGGGATAATTTAGATATTATATCTCTTGGAGGTTCCCCCTCCTTTGGTTTTGCTCTAAGCTCTATGAGCTCTTTCCATTTGAAATTTTCCGTCTTCAGATGTCCCTGTGATGGCTTGAAATAGATGTTTTAAATACTCATTTAGTTCTGTTGCAGTTATTGATTCTGGAACACCATTTAGGCGTATGTTGCACCTCCTGCTTCTATTTTCTATGTCTTCCATCTTTTCAAGAATATCTTCTATATCCTGTTGTTGATCTGTCAGTTGATGTGTAATGTTAGTGATATCTTCTTCTATGGATTCATCCTTTTCTTCTAGTGTTTCCACTCTTGTTCCAAGCTCCAATATATCTTGTTTAATTTCTGCAAGACTGCTTATTATTGTATTTTGAAATGAATCAATTTTTTCCCACATCTTATTAAAGTTTGCATTGATATCTTTTTTGGAGACTAGGTGCCTTAAGTCCCCTTTAGTAGCAGGAATGTCACCATCATGTTGCTGAGGTTCCAATTCATGTTCTAACTCCTCATCTTGTGTGTTAGGTTCCATTTCCTTTATTTTATCACTTTTAGATGATTTGAAGAAAAGATTTGCTGCAGCAGATTTACATGGTGTAGATAATTTATTTTGTCTTTTAGTTGCCATGTTGCAATAAAGATGGCTAGTGCTAGAGAAACTGTGCTGCCTTTGCTTTTGTATGTTAATGCAGAGCCATCAGAGTTCAAACAATGCAGAAAGCAGCCTTTAAAGTCTTTAGTTAATGAGGGCAAATGCAGCTGTTATCTCAAACTGTATCTTCATTAAAATTTAAATGCTGCAGCTTTTTTTTTCCCTCCTTAATTTAAAAAAGTTTATACATAGACCAGTTGTAATCTCTGTTGCCTTTAGCTTATATTGTAGCTTGGGAAAAGTGCAAACTGTCACTGTTTCATTTCTCTGCTGTGTTAAGATTATGAACTGACTTCTCCACACTTGCTTTATCTTAATATTTATTTCCCTCAGTCTTAAGTATCACTATATGTAGTGCTAAAACCTCCCTGGTTTATTTGTGTATTGATTTCCCTTTGCACTGTTTAAAATAGATTGTTAGGCATTGTGTGATATTCAGCAGCTAGCTAGGAGTCCTGTCTGGTGGCCATCTTTGTTTATTCCCACATGGCTATATAAAGTTTTATAACTCTTATATTCTTATCATCCTTAAGAATGTATATTGTTTATAGGCTTACCAGACTTCTAGTGGAGATGTATCAGGTTATTGTTGATGCTGAGATGATTTTTCTGTCTCCATTTCTGAGTAGCTCCTTTTTCTTGTTTCCCTGCAGCTTGTAAAATCTTTTTCCAGCTTGAATTCCTTTATCTGCAGTTTTCTGATCACATTTTTGGTTGCTGTCTGCTATTGTAAAGTGTATTTAATGTCCTTTTAACAGACCTGCAAGCTTTTGAGAATTATAATCCCACTTTCTCTTGAAACTACAGCAGGAGCTCACACTTTACATGTCTGCCACCATGCTCATCCAGGCTCCGCCCCCCATCTTTATTTTTAAAGGTTAATTGTAGTAAAATAAGAATCTACTATATAAATCCATTAGATAATGTCTATTCCCCTGTAATAAGTTATTATGTGCAAATAATAAAAATATTACATCCCATTGACATACCCATGGATTCTCTGCTCAGAAGCTGTTGGTTAGGAGATGAGGGGGTGTGCAAAATAAAGCGTTATAGAGCAGATTATTTTTTAATATACTTCAGCTTGACATGTAGGAGGGAAAGCTGAGAATGAGTTTCTTCTGTCTTTTTTTAATAATTTACTCCACAAATGTCATGTCTGTAGTAAACATCTTGCTTCCTGCTGTTCACACCACCCCTTAGGGTAAAGCGTCTGGGATCCTTTGATCACACGCAGAGACACCTTGGAGAGCGGTGCTTGTGCATATTTCCCAGTAAAGTAGAACACACAAAAGTCTTATGTGAAAGCTTGGAGAAAAACTGTCTGCTCGGGGAGGTCGCCATCACTAAGAAGGTGAGACATATTCTCTAGGAGTGTTAGAGAGTCTCAGACTGATGTAAGGGCTGAACCCTGATTAGCAGTATCTGTATAAGTGACAGTGTATTAAAATGCTTTACACTTTCTGGGAAATGGGCACACTTTTACTGTATATTTCTAAATGGTGTGAGATAAAACATATGATCCTTAGTATTTCTTGTTTAAATCTCAGCAGATTGAAAAATTACGAGAGAAACAGATAGTGAAGATTTGTACCCGTGATATCTCTAACCCGGCAGAGGTGCTGAAAAGGAATTCGACCCCAGTCCCAGGGTCCCTCCCTGAGAGAGACGCAGAGGTAGAAACAATGACGGATGAACAGGATGGAGCGCAGAGGGTCCCTGCAACCCCTGAGGATGTTCCTGCCACTGATCAGACATTTAGTAATTTTCGGGAGATGTTTAGAGACTTCCAGTTGCATACTGAGCAGGATGCAGATGATGAGGCCACTGGGGATACAGATGACACCAGTTCTGTGACCTCCTCTGCCAGCTCCACAGCATCCTCACAAAGTGGCAGTGGTGCTGGACGCAAGAAGAGCATCCCTCTTTCCATCCGGAACTTAAAGAGAAAGCACAAAAAGAAGAAAAAAAACAAGGTTTATCGAGAATTCAAACCCGGGGACAGGTCAGTAATAGAGGTTAAATTGTACCTGCATGATCCAATGTTTTCTTAAACCTGATCTTCCTGACTAAGGTGTTAAGCTTTTGTAGCAATGCGTTGCAGCCGCCCTTTAAGCTCCAATTTTTATCAATCATGAACGAGTTCTAATAACACTTGCTAAAAAAATTTATTTTGCATTTTTAAAAAAGCCCCAGATGATCGTTTCTGGCTTCTGTGGGCCTTGTCAGTGAGGTGCAGCCCTATCCCTCTATTATTTATATGCTCCAGTATAACTGAGGCCCATCTATAGCTTTTGTTTCCTGCATGTAAAGTACAGAGTAATATAATACTAGTAGAGTACTGACTTATGCTCTCACAAGAACTATAGAAGGCTGCAAAAGAATGATGCACAGCTAATGAGTACCTGCTGAGGGCTGGAACTAATAAACCCTGAAGTAATAGAGTGAGTATTTGTAGGCTTGTTACTTTAATGGTCATATGGGGAGGCTGTGCAAGAACCTGTAATCACAATGATTTCATATGTTGTCTTCCCATCTAGCAACATATGGTTTGTAATGCGGAGTCCATTTTGTAATGGGTAAATCCTAATCAATAGAGAATTTATTATTTTTTCCTATGGCATGAAGAGTCCACAATGTCATTCCAATTACTAGTGGGATATTCAAATCCTGGCCAGCAGGAGGAGGCAAAGAGCACCCCAACAAAGCTGTTAAGTGTATCTTCCCTTACCCATAATACCCAGTCATTCTCTTTGCCTTTGTCAATGGAGGATATACGAAGTCGGTGTCTGAAGAATTTAATCCTTTTAATGGGTACTTTTCCCTCCAAGTAAGGTTTGGGGTCTAGCTATGTCCACATCAATCTCTTTAGTAAGAGTAGTGGAGGCTTTTAGCAATTAGAAGGCGGAAAGGTAGTCTTTGCTTTCCTTCTAACATTTATGCTACTCATATATAAAACCAGGGTTGGTTACTCTTCTTTTTTTCTTTTTTCTCTATGTCCCTGCCAGTGGTCGATTTGAGGCTGACAGACTGGGAAGTACTGTGTCTGCTCCACAGCAGAAGATCCTGGAGGGTAAGTCTGTTTTTATATCCTTATTTAAACCCTTCCCTTGGCAGTTATAACGGTTACTGTCATCAGGGAAAGGGAGGACTTTGAAGTGTGACCAACTGGCACCTCCATTGCCCTCTTAGATGGGTCTGGAAACCTTAGTTATATCCCCGGCTGGGGATATCAGTTATTTGAGCAGCTTGAATCTACCTTAAACAGGCTCCGGTTCACTCATTCTTCTGTGTTTCCCTCTGACATAACTCAACTAAACTCATAGTTTTGTTTACAGTTAAAAATGACACACGAGGTTGAGGCTTTTATTTATTTGTGTGGATTGTTTATAATGTAGCATCTACACTCTAGCTCCTTTAACTGGTATGTTCCTCATTTATAGCAGCGGCACCTCAGGCTTCAGTAGAGAAGGCTACGGCTGACTGTTATGCTTATATTTTTATAAAATCGATGCACGCCATTATCTGCTTCTCCTGCTAGATGAGAGGAGGCTACCGCCGGCCTTTTTTACAAAATATTCTCTGGCAGTGCTATTTTAGGCAATCGCAATAAGCACCAATACACTGACTAAACCTGCAAGTCTTATATTACACTCCTGACGCATCACTCGGTTATGGCGCTTGCGTAATACGGCGCTGGCTAATGCATGCTCCTTTATTAGTAAGATGCTAGATAGCAGTGACCACATTTGAAGGGTTTCTCCCCTCATCTGTTATTCAGTGGGTAAGTCTCCAATCTACCAGCTGGATTCCTGTTAAACCCTAGCTATCCTTCAGCAATGCTATGGCATTTAGGGGAAGTCTACATAAGTAGGCTATAGTATATAAGTGAGTCATTATGATTATCTCATTTATAGTATGGGTTTAGGGATTATAAACATTTATTTGATTTGTCTCTTTCCTGATTCATTATGATTCAGTATAGGTAGGTATTAAATGAATCTTATTGTTATAAGCAACATAATTACTCAATACATTTTTTTTTTTTTTTTTTAAATGTATGCTCTAGGGATTCTTAACCTTTTTTTTGTCCTTTTCCTACGGTAGATGATTAGAGGTTATGTTATAAGCCTTTCCCGGCTTACCTTATATATTATTCTATTCTCTTTTTAATCGTGCCATTCTCAGTTTTGTCTTTTGGACAAACACTTCCGATTTGTAGCCCTAAATTTTGGACTTGGCCTCTACTCCTCGAATTTTACTGGGTTCGATGGGGCTCTTCTGGCACTAGCCAGATGTAAAAGAATTACGGTGGTATCTGTCCTGGACTATATCTTGGTTCAGATGCCTTACTTTCTTTTTGTAAGTTGTAATGGTCTATTCTATGTTCCCACGGTTGGAAAGAGTTCCCTGGCGCCAGGTGAGGATTCTCCGCATTTTGTTTTTTTTCTTCAGGATGGCCTGGCGAAAGGTTTGTCAGTCAGTACACTGAAGGGTCAGACTTCTGCACTACCTATTATTTTGCACAAACATCTGGCAGATCTTCCAGATACTCAAGCTTTTTGTTCAGGCCTTGGTCAGAATCAGGCCTGTGTTTAAACCTGTTGCTCCTCCTTGGAGTCTTAACCTAGTTCTTAAAGTTCTGCAGCAGGCTCCGTTTTATTATTTTGATACTTTTTTTGACAATTTTTTTTAAAGGGGGAAAAAAAAGTGGTTACTGCACAGCTTCTATATAGCTTTGACATGGGCACCTGGAACATGCAGAATGTTTGGGCATCACAGAGATTGGCACACACCAGATGCCCATGGGCAAGCATACAGAGATGCTGATTGGTGGGTACACGCTGTGCATATCTTGTCTGTAGCTCTGACATGGGCACCGGGTACAATTTTTGGGTAAGACTATGATACATACCTACAATTAAGATGTGAAAAACATTATAAAGTGGAACCCTTTCAGAGCATAAGACACAAATGGTTTAGGGAATTTATTATAGCAAAACATATTTCTCCAACATTGGTGTGTCCGGTCCACGGCGTCATCCATTACTTGTGGGAATATTCTCTTCCCCAACAGGAAATGGCAAAGAGCACAGCAAAAGCTGTCCATATAGCCCCTCCTCAGGCTCCGCCCCCCAGTCATTCTCTTTGCCGCTCTGAACAAGTAGCATCTCCACGGAGATGGTGAAGAGTATGTGGTGTTTAGTTGTAGTTTTTTATTCTGCTATCAAGAGTTTGTTATTTTAAAATAGTGCCGGTTTGTACTATTTACTCTAAAACAGAAAGGGATGAAGAGTTCTGTTTAAAAGAGGAGTATGATTTTAGCAGCAGTAACTAAAATCAATTGCTGTTCACACGCAGGACTGTTGAGCCCAGAGAACTTCAGTTGGGGGGAACAGTTAGCAGACTTTTCTGCTCAAGGTATGACTAGTCCATTTTCTAACAAGACTGTGTAATGCTAGAAGACTGTCATTTTCCCTCTTGGGGATCGGTAAGCCATTTTCTTAGACTCTTATCAGAATGAAGGCTTATTATGGGCTATACACTGGTTGACACTCTTGTGGGCTAAATCGATTGCTTTATTTAAGTTTTTTATGAAATTTGAAGTGATTTATAAAACTTTATTGTGGGGGAACGTTTTTAGACGCCAGGCAGTCTTTTAGACACCTTTCCAGTCAGGAAGGGCCTTTCACTATAGTAGGCAGAGCCTCATTTTCGCGCCATAATTGCGCAGTTTCTTTTGGATGCAGTGCATGCAGCTGCATGTGAGAGGGTCTGGTGATCATTGAAAACGTTCCTGGAAGGCTTAAATTGGTATCGTATAACTCCTAAGGACAGGTGAAGTCGCAGCAAACGCTGTGGCTGGGACTGTAATGGGGTTAAAAATTGTTACTTGATTAAACGGCTCCGATTTCCTCATTTAAGGGGTTAAAAGCTTGAAAATTGGGGTGCAATACTTTTAAAGCATTAAGACAATTTGGTAAAGTTTGGATATTTCCTTCATAGTTTTTCACACATTCAGAAATAAAGTGTGCTCTGTTTAACATTTAAAGAGACAGTAACGGTTTTGTTTTAAAATGTGTTTTTTTGCATTATTAGCCTGTTTAAGCCTGTCTAACATGTCTGTACCTTCAGATAGATCATGTTCTGTATGTATGGAGGCCAAGGTGGTCCCCCCTTCAAATGTATGTGATAATTGTGCCATGGCGTCCAGACAAAGTAAGGACAGTACTGTCACATTTAAAAAGGTTGCCCAAGATGATTCCTCAAATGAGGGTAGTGGGGATAGTTCATCATCCTCTCCTTCTGTGTCAACACCAGTTATGCCCGCGCAGGCGACCCCTAGTACATCTAGCGCGCCAATGCTTGTTACTATGCAACAATAAACGGCAGTAATGGATAATTCCATAGCTAATATTTTATCCAAAATGCCAGCATTTCAAAGAAAGCGTGATTGCTCAGTTTTAAATACAGTGGAGCAAGAAGGCACTGACAATAGTTTATCTATCATACCCTCATACCAGTCAGAAGTGGCAGTGAGGGAGGGTTTGTCGGAGGGAGAACTTTCAGATTCAGGAAGAATTTCTCAACAGGCAGAACCTGATGTTGTGACGTTTAAATTTAAGTTAGAGCATCTCCGCGCATTACTTAAGGAGGTGCTAACTACACTGGATGATTGTGACTCTTTGGTCATTCCAGAAAAATTGTGCAAGATGGACAAATTCTTAGAGGTCCCGGTGCACCCTGATGCCTTTCCGATCCCTAAAAGGGTGGCGGACATAGTGAATAAGGAGTGTGAGAAACCAGGCATACCCTTTGTCCTACCTCCTATATTTAAGAAATTGTTCCCCATGGTCGACCCAAGGAAGGACACATGGCAAACAGTCCCTAAGGTTGAGGGGGCAGTTTCTACCCTAGCCAAACGCACGACTATTCCCTTTGAGGACAATTGTGCTTTCAAAGATCCTATGGATAAAAAATTGGAGGGTTTGCTTAAAAAGATTTTTGTTCAGCAAGGTTTCCTCCTCCAACCAATTTCGTGCATTATTCCTGTCACTACGGCGGCGTGTTTCTGGTTCGATGAACTAGAAAAGTCGCTTAATATGGAAACTCCATATGAGAAAGTCATGGACAGAATTCACGCACTTAAGTTAGCTAATTCCTTTATTTTAGATGCCGCTTTGCAATTAGCGAGATTAGCGGCGAAAAATTCAGGGATTGCAAATGTGGCGCGCAGAGCGCTCTGGCTAAAGTCTTGGTCGGCGGATGTATCTTCCAAGACAAAATTGCTTAATATCCCTTTCAAAGGTAAGACCCTTTTTGGGCCAGAATTGAAAGAAATTATTTCAGATATCACTGGGGGGAAGGGCCATGCCCTCCCACAGGATAGGCCTTTCAAGGCTAAGAATAAGTCCAATTTTCGTTCCTTTCGCAATTTCAGGAACGGACCGGCTTCTAACTCTGCAGCCTCTAGACAAGAGGGTAACTCTTCCCAGGCTAAACCAGCTTGGAAATCAATGCAAGGCTGGAACAAGGGTAAACAGGCCAAGAAGCCTGCTGCTGCTACCAAGACAGCATGAAGGGGTAGCCCCCGATCCGGGACCGGATCTAGTAGGGGGCAGACTCTCTCTCTTTGCTCAGGCTTGGGCAAGAGATGTTCCGGATCCCTGGGCACTAGAAATAGTCTCTCAGGGTTATCTTCTAGAATTCAAGGAACTTCCTCCGAGGGGAAGGTTCCACATGTCTCGCTTATCTTCAGACCAGATAAAGAGACAGGCATTCTTACATTGTGTATAAGACCTGTTAAAGATGGGAGTGATACACCCAGTTCCAACTGTGGAACAAGGTCAGGAGTTTTACTCAAACCTGTTTGCAGTTCCCAAAAAAGAGGGAACTTTCAGACCTATTCTGGATTTAAAGATTCTAAACAAATTTCTCAGAGTTCCATCGTTCAAAATGGAAACCATTCGAACAATTTTACCTACAATCCAGGAGGGTCAATATATGACTACCGTGGATTTAAAGGATGCGTACCTACATATTAGCCACTGCTCCCAGAATTTTCACAAAGGTGCTAGGGTCCCTTCTGGCGGTTCTAAGACCGAGGGGCATTGCAGTGGCACCTTATCTAGACTACATTCTAATTCAAGCGTCGTCTCTTTCCAAGGCAAAGGCTCATACAGACATTGTTCTAGCCTTTCTCAGATCTCACGAGTGGAAGGTGAACGTAGAAAAGAGTTCCCTGTCTCCGTCAACAAGAGTTCCCTTTTTGGGAACAATCATAGATTCTTTAGAAATGAAGATCTTCCTGACAGAAGTCAGAAAGTCAAAGCTTCTAAACGCTTGTCAAGTTCTTCACTCTATTCTGCAGCCTTCCATAGCTCAGTGCATGGAAGTAGTAGGATTGATGGTTGCAGCAATGGACATAGTTCCTTTTGCTTGAATTCATCTAAGACCATTGCAACTGTGCATGCTCAATCAGTGGAATGGGGACTATGCAGACTTGCAGATTCAAGTAGACCAGGTAACCAGAGACTCACTCCTTTGGTGGTTGACTCAGGATCACCTGTCTCAGGGAATGAGTTTCCGCAGACCAGAGTGGGTCATTGTCACGACCGACGCCAGTCTATTAGGCTGGGGCGCGGTCTGGGATTCCCTGAAAGCTCAGGGTCAATGGTCTCGGGAAGAGTCTCTTCTTCCGATAAACATCCTGGAACTGAGAGCGATATTCAATGCTCTCCGGGCTTTGCCTCAACTAGCGAAGGCCGGATTCATAAGATTCCAGTCAGACAACATGACGACTGTAGCTTACATCAACCATCAGGGAGGAACAAAGAGTTCCTTGGCGATGAGAGAGGTATCCAAAATCATCAAATGGGCGGAGGATCACTCCTGCCATCTATCTGCAATTCACATCCCAGGAGTAGACAACTGGGAGGCGGATTATCTGAGTCGTCAGACTTTCCATCCGGGGGAGTGGGAACTCCACCCGGAGGTTTTTGCCCAGTTGACTCAATTATGGGGCATTCCAGACATGGATCTGATGGCGTCTCGTCAGAACTTCAAGGTTCCTTGCTACGGGTCCAGATCCAGGGATCCCAAGGCGACTCTAGTGGATGCATTAGTGGCGCCTTGGTCGTTCAACCTAGCTTATGCGTTTCCACCGTTCCCTTGTAGCCAGGATCAAACAGGAGAAGGCCTCTGTGATTCTGATAGCTCCTGCGTGGCTGCGCAGGACTTGGTATGCAGACCTGGTGAATATGTCATCGGCTCCACCATGGAAGCTACCTTTGAGACAGGATCTTCTAATACAAGGCCAATTCGAACATCCAAATCTAGTCTCTCTGCAGCTGACTGCTTGGAAATTGAACGCTTTATTTTATCCAAGCGTGGGTTTTCAAATTCAGTGATAGATACTCTGGTTCAAGCCAGAAAACCTGTGACTAGAAAGATTTACCATAAAATATGGAAAAAATATATCTGTTGGTGTGAATCCAAAGGATTCTCCTGGAGTAAGATTAAAATTCCTAAGATTCTCTCCTTTCTCCAAGAAGGTTTGGCTAAAGGGTTGTCAGCGAGTTCTCTAAAAGGACAGATTTCTGCTTTATCTGTCTTGTTACACAAACGACTGGCAGCTGTGCCAGATGTACAAGCTTTTGTACAGGCTTTGGTCAGAATCAAGCCTGTTTACAGACCCATGACTCCTCCTTTGAGTCTAAATTTAGTTCTTTCAGTTCTTCAAGGGGTTCCGTTTGAACCTTTACATTCCATAGATATCAAGTTACTATCTTGGAAAGTTCTGTTTTTGGTTGCTATTTCTTCTGCTAGAAGAGTTTCTGAGTTATCTGCTTTGCAGTGTGATCCACCTTATCTAGTGTTCCATTCAGATAAGCTTGTTTTGCGTACTAAACCTGGTTTTCTTCCAAAAGTAGTTTCCAACAAGAATATTAACCAGGAAATAGTTGTTCCTTCTCTGTGTCCGAATCCAGTTTCAAAGAAGGAACGTTTGTTACACAATTTAGATGTAGTCCGTGCTTTAAAGTTTTATTTAGACGCAACAAAGGATTTCAGACAAACTTCATCTTTGTTTGTTGTTTATTCTGGTAAGAGGAGAGGACAAAAAGCTACTGCTACCTCTCTCTCTTTCTGGCTGAAAAGCATCATCCGATTGGCTTATGAGACTGCCGGACGGCAGCCTCCTGAACGAATCACAGCTCACTCTACTAGGGCTGTGGCTTCCACATGGGCCTTCAAGAACGAGGCTTCTGTTGATCAGATATGTAAGGCAGCGACTTGGTCTTCTCTGCACACTTTTGCCAAATTCTACAAATTTGATACTTATGCTTCTTCGGAGGCTATTTTTGGGAGAAAGGTTTTGCAAGCCGTGGTGCCTTCCGTTTAGGTAACCTGATTTGCTCCCTCCCTTCATCCGTGTCCTAAAGCTTTGGTATTGGTTCCCACAAGTAATGGATGACGCCGTGGACCGGACACACCAATGTTGGAGAAAACAGAATTTATGCTTACCTGATAAATTACTTTCTCCAACGGTGTGTCCGGTCCACGGCCCGCCCTGGTTTTTTAATCATGTTTGAAAAATTTCTTTCTCTACACACTACAGTCACCACGGCACCCTATAGTTACTCCTTTTTTTCTCCTAACCGTCGGTCGAATGACTGGGGGGCGGAGCCTGAGGAGGGGCTATATGGACAGCTTTTGCTGTGCTCTTTGCCATTTCCTGTTGGGGAAGAGAATATTCCCACAAGTAATGGATGACGCCGTGGACCGGACACACCGTTGGAGAAAGTAATTTATCAGGTAAGCATAAATTCTGTTTTCTGAGACAAGGCACTGGATAGAGAGCTTTGACTAGGCACTGGGCAAAGAGCTCCCTGATACCTCAGTGAACCAGAGCCATAGGAGAACACTGGGTTTGAGAGAGATTAGTGAATGAACCGCTCACATGCTCATGCTGCACACACAGATATAGCCTCCTTAACACGCCCCCTGCTCGCACACAAGCTGTGCAGTGAGATTCTCCATACCTTATTTTTCATCTCCTGCCCTGTTTGTTGTTTTCTCTGGAAAGTGTAAGGGTCAGAATGCCTCTTCTACTCTTTCCCTCTGGTTAAGAAGTATGATTCTTTTCTTTTACAAGATATGACGAGTCCACTGATTTCATCCTTACTTATGGGATAGCGCCTCCTGGTTAGCAGGAAGTGGCAAAGAGCACCACAGCAGAGCTGTGTATATATATATATATATATAGCTCCTCCCTTCCCTCCCACCCCAGTCATTCTCTTTGCCTGTGTTAGTGATAGGAAGAGGTAAAGTGAGGTGTTAGTTTAGATTCTTCAATCAAGAAGGTTTTTTTTTTATTTTAAAATGGTGCCAGTGAGTACTATTTTTCTCAGGGAGAATTCGTCAATCACTTATTCCTAAGAGGAGTGGAGACATCTTATTTTTCTGCCCTGATGATGATCTTTGCAAACATTATCTAAGATCCTGCTGGTTTCCACAGAGCAGTTGAAGGTAGTGTGGAGAACTGTGTCATTCTACAAGCAGCATTGAGGTATGTTCAGACATTTGTTTCTGGGGAGACTTGATACATCAACAGGCTGACATTATTCCCTATCTGGGGAGGGGTAATCAGTATGCACAATATTATGGAAATGGTGTACTTGGAATTCCCTTTTATGTTGATTACTTATCAGTATGTTTCACTTATGTGTATTCGGTGTGGGCTGACGCTGGGAGATGCGGTTTGCTGTCTAAGGGCTATCGTTATGTCACTATAGCTGGCATGAGAGAGTGCAGTTTTTAATGAAGTGAGCTTTATTATTCAAGTGTATGTATAGAGGGGCACATGGCTTTTAACATTTTATGTTGAAAACCGACATGTTGGTTTACTTCCCATGCGGGTCTCGGTACGGCTCGAGTTACGCCCATGGTGGGCAGGGCCTAATCTTGCGCGCTCAGCCGCGCAGTACTCATCCAGATCGGCAGTAAGGTCCTGGGCTCCGGTGGGGCCTAAGTTGTTTTGTACACGAAGGAAGAGACTTAGGAGCGCTTCTTATCAGTGTGATCTGGTGGCAGGTAGGCGCCGCAGCAGAGCTGTGGCGAGGTGCAGGGGCCTGAATTGATAAAAATTGATAAAACTGATACATTGTTAAGCTAATTTGGGCACATAAGGGCATTTTTTATTGCCGCAGATGTTTTGAATAATAACAGAAAAATTGTTGCGCTTTTATTATTTAAAGGCGCAGTACACTTTTTAGTTCTAAGTTTTTGAGTATAATTTTTTTACTTCAGAGTTCAATATATCAAGTAAAGAATGACTTGCTATTGCTAGTCTGTTTAACATGTCTGAACTTGAGGAAACTACTTGTTCTATGTATTTAGATGCCATTGTGGAACCCCCTCTTACATTTTGTCCCTCATGTACTGAAATGGCCTTACAATGTAAAGAGCAGATTTTCTTTAAGGAAAGTGTGTCTAAGGATGCTTCTCAGTCTGATGAAAATCAGGGTATGCCGCTACTTTCTCCCCAAGCGTGTCAACCTTTAACGCCCACCAAAGCGACGCCGGGTTCTTCAACCGCGTCTATTTCATTTACTCTGCAGGATATGGCTGCAGTTATGTCATCTACCCTTACAGAGGTTTTAGCTAAATTGCCAGTGTTACAGGGCAAACACAGCAGGACAGAAGTCAATTTGAATACTGCAACCTCTGATGCTTTGTTGGCTATTTCCGATGTACCCTCACAGGTATCTGAATTTGTGGTCAGGGAACTTCTGTCTGAGGGGGAACTTTCCGATTCGGGAAGTGTTACCTCAGACGGGTTTGGATGTCATGTCCTTTAGATTTAAGCTTGAACACCTCTGCCTGTTACTTCGGGAGGTTTTAGCGACTCTGGATGACTGTGACTCTATTGTAGTACCACCAGAGAAATTGTGTAAGATGGACAAATACTTAGAGGTGCCTGTTTTTTCCGGTTCCTAAGAGAATCTCGGAAATTATGCGGGAATGGGAAAGACCGGGTATCCTGTTCTCACCTTCTCCTAATTTTAAGAAAATGTATCCCATATCTGACACTGTTCGGGACTCTTGGCAAACAGTCCCTAAGGTGGAGGGAGCTATATCTACCCTGGCTAAGCGTACAACTATTCCTATTGAGGACAGTTGTGCTTTCAAAGACCCTATGGATAAGAAATTGAAAGGTCTTCTAAAAATGTTATTTATTCATCAGGGTTTCCTTTTACAACAGACGGCCTGCATTGTACCAGTTACCACTGCGGCGGCCTTCTGGTTTGACGCCTTAGAAGAGTCTCTTAAGACTGATACTCCTTTAGAGGAAATTTTAGATAGAATTAAGGCTCTTAAGCTGGCTAATTCTTTTATTACGGATGCCGCCTTTCAGATTGCCAAATTGGTGGCTAAGAATGCCAGGTTTTGTCATTTTAGCGCGTAGAGCGTTCTGGTTAAAATCTTGGTCTGCTGATGTGTCATCTAAGTCAAAGCTTTTGGCTATTCCTTTCAAAGTAAAAACCCTATTCGAGCCTGACTTGAAAGAAATCGGTTTCTTCTTTCACAATTGTCTGTAGACCAGATAAAAAGAGAGGCGTTCTTACGTTGTGTAAAAGACCTCTCTACTATGGGAGTAATTTGTCCCGTTCCAATACTAGAACAGGTGCAGGGGTTTTACTCAAATCTTTTCGTGGTCCCCAATAAAGAGGGCACGTTTCGACCTATTTTAGATCTAAAACGTCTAAACAAGTTTCTCAGAGTCCCATCCTTCAAGATGGAGACTATTCAAACAAAATTCTTCCATTGATCCAGGAGGGTCAATATATGACTACCGTGGACTTGAAGGATGCATATCTTCATATTCCTATCCACAAGGATCATCACCAGTTCCTAAGGTTTGCCTTCCTGGACAAACATTTTCAGTTTGTGGCTCTTCCCTTCGGGTTGGCCACAGCACCCAGGATCTTCACAAAGGTTCTAGGGTCACTTCTGGCGGTTCTCAGGCCGCGGGGCATTGTAGTGGCGCCTTATCTGGATATTCTGATCCAGGCGTCTTACCATCTGACAAAATCTCATAAAGACATGGTTCTGTCCTTTCTGAGGACTCACGGGTGGAAGGTGAATCTAGAAAAGAGTTCATTACTTCCACAGACATGGGTTCCCTTCTTGGGAACTCTAATAGATTCCTTATCCATGAAAATTTTCTTGACGGAGGTCAGAAAGTTAAAGATTCTGAATACATGCTGAGCCTTTCAGTCCAATCCTTGGCCATCAGTGGCTCAGTGCATGGAGGTAATTGGATTGATGGTGGCGGCAATGGACATCATTCAATTTGCTCGTTTTCATCTCAGACCGCTACAACTGAGCATGCTCAGGCAGTGGAATGGAGATTATTCAAATTTGTCTCCTCAGATAGATCTGGATCAGGAGACAAGAGACTCTCTCTTCTTTGGTGGTTGTCGCCGGATCATCTGCCCCAAGGGACGTGCTTCCGCAGACCCTCATGGGTGATAGTGACAACGGACGCCAGTCTACTAGGTTGGGGTGCAGTCTGGAATTCCCTGAAGGCTCAGGGTTTGTGGACTCAGTCGGAGTCTCTACTTCCAATCAATATTCTGGAATTGAGAGCAATATTCAATGCGCTTCAGGCTTGGCCTCAGTTGGCTTCGGCCAAATTCATCCGTTTTCAGTCGGTCAACATCGTGACTGTGGCTTACATCAATCAGCAGGGAGGAACAAGGAGTTCCTTAGCAATGACAGAAGTATCCAAGATATTTCGATGGGCGGAGGCTCACTCTTGTTATCTGTCAGCAATCTACATCCCAGGAGCGGACAACTGGGAAGCGGACTTTTTAAGCAGACAGACGTTTCATCCGGGGGTGTGGGAACTCCATCCGAAGGTCTTTGCCACTCTGATTCTCAGATGGGGTATACCGGAATTGGATCTGATGGCGTCTCGTCAGAATGCCAAGCTCCCAAGATACGGATCTAGGTCAAGGGATCCTCAGGCCGAACTGATAGATGCCTTGGCAGTGCCTTGGTCATTCAACCTAGCTTATGTGTTTTCACCGTTTGCTCTTCTTCCCCGGGTGATTGCACGGATCAAATAGGAGAGGGCTTCGGTGATTCTAATCGAGCCTGCGTGGCCTCGCAGGACTTGGTATGCTGATCTAGTGGACATGTCCTCTCTGCCGCCGTGGAAGCTTCCATTGAGGCAGGACCTTCTCATTCAGGGTTCCTTCCAACATCCGAATATAGTTTCTCTGCAGCTGACTGCTTGGAGATTGAACATTTTATTTTATCTAAGCGGGGATTCTCTGATTCAGTCATTAATACTTTGACTCATGCACGTAAGCCTGTCAGTAGAAAGATCTACCATAAGATATGGCGTAAATATCTTTATTGGTGCGAATCCAAGGGCTACTCATGGAGTAGAGTTAGGATTCCCAGGATTTTATCTTTTCTCCAAGAAGGATTGGAGAAGGGGTTATCAGCAAGTTCCTTAAAAGGTCAAATTTCTGCTTTGTCGATTTTACTACACAAGCGTTTGGCAGATGTTCCAGACGTTCAGTCTTTTTTTGTCAGGCTCTGACCAGAATCAAGCCGGTGTTTAGACCAATTGCTCCACCCTGGAGTTTGAATTTAGTTTGTAATGTTCTTCAAGGGGTTCCGTTTGAACCCATGCATTCCATAGATATTAAGCTTCTATCTTGGAAGGTTTTATTTTTGGTTGCTATTTCTTCTGCTCGTAGAGTTTCTGAGCTTTCAACGTTACAATGTGACTCTCCTTATCTTATTTTTCATTCTGATAAGGTGGTTTTACGTACCAAACCTGGTTTTCTTCCTAAGGTTGTTTCTAATAAGAATATTAATCGGGAAATTGTTGTTCCTTCTTTGTGTCCTAATCCTTCTAAGAAGGAGCGTTTGTTGCATAACTTGGACGTGGTTTGTACCCTGAAGTTTTACTTGCAGGCGACTAAAGAATTTCGTCAATCATCTTCCTTATTTGTTCTGGAAAGCGTAGGGGTCAGAAAGCTACGGCTACCTCTTTCTTTTTTGCTGAAGAGTATCATCCTTCTGGCATATGAGACTGCTGGACAGCAGCCTCCTGAGAGAATTACGGCTCATTCCACTAGGGCTGTGGCTTCCTCATGGGCATTTAAAATTTAAAAACGATGCTTCTGTTGAACAGATTTGCAAGGCTGCAACTTGGTCGTCTCTTCACACTATTTCCAAATTTTAAAAATTTGGCACTTTTTTGCTTAATCTGAAGCTGGTTTTGGGAGAAAGGTTCTTCAAGCAGTGGTGCTTTCCGTTTAGGTTCCTGTCTTATCCCTCCCTTTCATCCGTGTCCTATAGCTTTGGTATTGTATCCCATAAGTAAGGATGAAATCCGTGGACTCTTCATATTTTGTAAAAGGAAATTTATGCTTACCTGATAAATTTACTTCTTTTAAGATATGACGAGTCCACGGCCCACCCTGTCATTTCTAAGACAGGTATTTATTTTTGTTAAACTTCAGTCACCTCTGCACCTTTGGCTTTTCCTTTCTCTTCCTAACTTCGGTCGAATGACTGGAGTGGGAGGGAAGGAAGGAGCTATATATATATATATATATATATATATACAGCTCTGCTGTGGTGCTCTTTGCCACTTCCTGCTAACCAGGAGGCGTTATCCCATAAGTAAGGATGAAATCCGTGGACTCGTCATATCATAAAAAAAAATACATTTATCAGGTAAGCATACATTTCCTTTTTGCTTATGAGACTGCTTTACCTCTAACTTTGGTATTGGTTCCCACTAGTAATTGGAATGACGTTGTGGACTATATTATAGGAAAGAAAACAAAATGTATGCTTACCTGATACATTTCTTTCTTTCCGGGCATGGAGAGTCAACGCCACTGCCCTCTCTTTAAATTATAATTCAGCAGTTTTTTTTTTAGTAAACCTCATGCACCTCTATACACTTGAGTTTCTTCTTTTTCCATTTTGGCAGCTTTGCTGGGGTGCTCTTTGCCTCCTCCTGCTGGCCAGGAGTTGAATATCTGACTTGTAATTGGAATAATGTTGTGGACTCTCCATGCCCGGAAAGAGAGAAATTTATCAGGTAAGCATAAATTGTGTTTTTTAGTCTTAGGTTTGTAATTGCTGTGTTTGCAGGGCTGCTTTTTAACATGATCCAAAATGTCTGAATTGGCAAATTAAAGTTTGCACAAAAAAGTAATTCTGTGTTAAACTGCACCAACATTATTTTGTGTTGCATTCGTTTTATACCTAGAGTGCCGGGTGTTGCCAAGTTTCATTTGGGAAATGACTTTCATAGTTTACTATTACTGCGTCCCATCAGAGGGACCTACAAGCTGCTCGCTTGATGCCCCAGTAAGCTTTGTTGCATCTGCCCCATGGATAAATCCCCAAATTATAAGTATGTGTTGGTCATAATCGTTGCATTTTTACCTACGTAATGATTGTGGTTTTCAACCACATTTCCATGGAGTTCGTCTTTGTTTAAGTTCTGTAATGCATGCGTTTTCATTGGATGAGATTTGCTGTGTTGCTTTATAGCTTCCCATTAATTATTAATAGAGAACAGCTTGTGCAAGCTACATTTGTTCCCTTACATTACTAATGATGTAGAAAGGGATCAACTGAAGATGACCACATTGCTGCAAGATTCATAGCATTTTCTCTTGTTAAGTGTATCCAGTCCACGGATCATCCATTACTTGTGGGATATTCTCCTTCCCAACAGGAAGTTGCAAGAGGATCACCCACAGCAGAGCTGCTATATAGCTCCTCCCCTAACTGCCATATCCAGTCATTCTCTTGCAACTCTCAACAAAGATGGACGTAGTAAGAGGAGAGTGGTGTATTATAGTTAGTTTCTTAACTTCAATCAAAAGTTTGTTATTTTTAAATGGTACCGGAGTGTACTGTTTTATCAAAGGCAGCATTAGAAGAAGAATCTGCCTGTGATTTCTATGATCTTAGCAGAAGTAACTAAGATCCATTGCCGTTCTCACATATTCTGAGGAGTGAGGTAACTTCAGAGAGGGAATGGCGTGCAGGTTTTCCTGCAATAAGGTATGTGCAGTAAACATATTTCTAGGGATGGAACTTGCTAGAAAAATGCTGCTGATACCGGATTAATGAAAGTTATGCCTAAATGCAGTGATATAATAGCGACTGGTATCAGGCTTATTAACAGAGATACATACTCTTATAAAAGTGTAATATAAAACGTTTGCTGGCATGTTTAATCGTTTTTATATATGCTTTGGTGATAAAACTTATTGGGGCCTAGTTTTTTCCACATGGCTGGCTTTATTTTTGCCTAGAAACAGAGGCTTTCCACTGTTATAGTATAAAAGTTACAGTTGGTGCAGTTAAAATTACAAACTGACATTCAGCTTCCCTCAGCAGTCCCCTGCATGCTATAGGACATCTCTTATGGGCTCAAAAGGCTTCAAAAGTAGGAGCTGTGGCAGTTGTTACGACTGTTTAAAAAACATATTTTTCGTTTTGTTAATCTGTTTTTTGTATTAAGGGGTTAATCATCCATTTGCAAGTGGGTGCAATGCTCTGCTAACTTGTTACATACACTGTAAAAACTTCGTTAGTGTAACTGCCTTTTTTCACTGTTATTTCAAATTTTGCCAAAATTTGTTTCTCTTAAAGGCACAGTAACGTTTTTTATATTGCTTGTTAACTTTGTTTAAAGTGTTTTCCAAGCTTGCTAGTCTCATTGCTAGTCTGTACAAACATGTCTGACACAGAGGAAACTACTTGTTCATTATGTTTAAAAGCCATGGTGGAGCCCCATAGGAGAATGTGTACTAAATGTATTGATTTCACGTTAAACAGTAAAGATCAGTCTTTATCTATAAAAGAATTGTCACCAGAGGGGTCTGTCGAGGGGGAAGTTATGCCGACTAACTCTCCCCACGTGTCGGACCCTTCGCCTCCCGCTCGAGGGACTCACGCTAATATGGCGCCAAGTACATCAGGGATGCCCATAGCGATTACTTTGCAGGACATGGCTGCAATCATGAATAATACCCTGTCACAGGTATTAGCCAGATTGCCTGAATTGAGAGGCAAGCGCGATAGCTCTGGGGTTAGACGAGATACAGAGCGCGTAGATGCTGTAAGAGCCATGTCTGATACTGCGTCACAATATGCAGAACCTGAGGACGGAGAGCTTCAGTCTGTGGGTGACGTCTCTGAATCGGGGAGACCTGATTCAGAGATTTCTAATTTTAAATTTAAGCTTGAGAACCTCCGTGTGTTACTTGGGGAGGTATTAGCTGCTCTGAATGACTGTGACACAATTGCAGTGCCAGAGAAATTGTGTAGGCTGGATAAATACTATGCAGTGCCGGTGAGTACTGATGTTTTTCCAATACCTAAAAGGCTTACAGAAATTATTAGTAAGGAGTGGGATAGACCCGGTGTGCCCTTTTCCCCACCTCCTATATTTAGAAAAATGTTTCCAATAGATGCCACTACACGGGACTTATGGCAGACAGTCCCTAAGGTGGAGGGAGCAGTTTCTACTTTAGCAAAGCGTACCACTATCCCGGTTGAGGACAGTTGTGCTTTTTCAGATCCAATGGATAAAAAATTAGAGGGTTACCTTAAGAAAATGTTTATTCAACAAGGTTTTATTTTACAGCCCCTTGCATGCATTGCGCCTGTCACTGCTGCGGCGGCGTTCTGGTTTGAGGCCCTGGAAGAGGCCATCCATACAGCTCCATTGACTGAAATTATTGACAAGCTTAGAACACTTAAACTAGCTAACTCATTTGTTTCTGATGCCATTGTTCATTTGACTAAACTAACGGCTAAGAATTCCGGATTCGCCATCCTTCCTTTCAAGGGGCAGACCTTATTCGGGCCTGGTTTGAAAGAAATTATTGCTGACATTACTGGAGGTAAGGGTCATACCCTTCCTCAGGACAGGGCCAAATCAAGGGCCAAACAGTCTAATTTTCGTGCCTTTCGAAATTTCAAGGCAGGTGCAGGATCAGCTCCCTCTACTTCAAAACAAGAGGGAACTTTTCCTCAATCTAAGCAGGCCTGGAAACCTACCCAGTCCTGGAACAAGGGCAAGCAGGCCGAAAGCCTGCTGCTGCCTCCAAGACAGCATGAAGGAGCGGCCCCCTATCCGACAACGGATCTAGTAGGGGGCAGACTCTCTCTCTTTGCCCAGGCGTGGGCAAGAGATGTTCAGGATCCCTGGGCGTTGGAGATCATATCTCAGGGATATCTTCTGGACTTCAAAGCTTCTCCCCCACAAGGGAGATTTCACCTTTCAAGATTATCTGCAAACCAGATAAAGAAAGAGGCATTCCTAAGCTGCGTGCAAGACCTCCTTGTAATGGGAGTGATCCATCCAGTTCCGCGGACGGAACAAGGACAGGGGTTTTATTCAAATCTGTGGTTCCCAAAAAAGAGGGAACCTTCAGACCAATTTTGGATCTAAAGATCCTAAACAAATTCCTCAGAGTTCCATCATTCAAGATGGAAACTATTCGAACCATTTTGTACATGACCACAGTGGACTTAAAGGATGCCTACCTTCACATTCCGATCCACAAGAATCATCATCGGTTCCTGAGGTTTGCCTTTCTAGACAGGCATTACCAGTTTGTAGCTCTTCCATTCGGGTTGGCTACAGCCCCAAGAATTTTTACAAAGGTTCTGGGCTCACTTCTGGCGGTTCTAAGACTGCGAGGCATAGCGGTGGCTCCTTACCTAGACGACATCCTGATACAGGCGTCAAGCTTTCAAATTGCCAAGTCTCATACAGAGATAGTTTTGGCATTTCTGAGGTCGCATGGGTGGAAAGTGAAAGAAGAAAAGAGTTCTCCATCTACTCTCACAAGGGTTTCCTTCCTAGGGACTCTGATAGATTCTATAGAAATGAAAATTTACCTGACGGAGTCCAGGTTATCAAAACTTCTAAATGCTTGCCGTGTTCTTCACTCCATTCCGCATGGACATAGTGCCATTTGCGTGCCTGCACCACAGACCGCTGCAATTATGCATGCTCAGTCAGTGGAATGGGGATTACACAGATTTGTCCCCCTCTACTAAATCTGGATCAGGAAACCAGAGATTCTCTTCTCTGGTGGTTATCTCGGGTCCATCTGTCCAAAGGTATGACCTTTCGCAGGCCAGATTGGACCATTGTAACAACAGACGCCAGCCTTCTAGGTTGGGGTGCAGTCTGGAACTCCCTGAAGGCTCAGGGTTCATGGACTCAGGAGGAGAAACTCCTCCCAATAAATATTCTGGAGTTAAGAGCAATATTCAATGCTCTTCTAGCTTGGCCTCAGTTAGCAACACTGAGGTTCATCAATTTCAGTCGGACAACATCACGACTGTGGCTTACATCATCCAAGGTTTTTACCTAAGGTGGTTTCAATCAAGAGATTGTTGTTCCATTATTATGCCCTAATCCTTCTTCAAAGAAGGAACGTCTTTTGCATAATCTAGACGTAGTCCATGCATTGAAGTTTTACTTGCAGGCTACTAAAGATTTTCGCCAAAATCTCACTTGTTTGTTATTTACTCTGGACAGAGGAGAGGTCAAAAGGCCTCAGCAACCTCTCTTTCTTTTTGGCTTCGGAGTATAATCCGTTTAGCATATGAGACTGCTGGACAGCAGCCCCCTGAAAGAATTACAGCTCATTCTACTAGAGCTGTGGCTTCCACCTGGGCCTTTAAAAATGAGGCCTCTGTTGAACAGATTTGCAAGGCTGCGACTTGGTCTTCGCTTCATACCTTTTCAAAGTTTTACAAATTTGATACTTTTGCTTCTTCGGAGGCTGTTTTTGGGAGAAAGGTTCTACAGGCAGTGGTTCCTGCCTTGCCCCTCCCATCATCCGTGTTCTTAAGCTTTGGTATTGGTATCCCACAAGTAATGGATGATCCGTGGACTGGATACACTTAACAAGAGAAAACATAATTTATGCTTACCTGATAAATTTATTTCTCTTGTAGTGTATCCAGTCCACGGCCCGCCCTGTCCTTTTTAAGGCAGGTCTAAATTTTTATTAAACTTCAGTCACCACTGCACCCTATGGTTTCTCCTTTCTCGGCTTGTTTCGGTCGAATGACTGGATATGGCAGTTAGGGGAGGAGCTATATAGCAGCTCTGCTGTGGGTGATCCTCTTGCAACTTCCTGTTGGGAAGGAGAATATCCCACAAGTAATGGATGATCCGTGGACTGGATACACTACAAGAGAAATACATTTATCAGGTAAGCATAAATTATGTTTTTAGTATAGATTTCCAGCATTAGAAAATGCAGCTATGTTTTTATATATACAGTCCAGAGCTTGACATACTCAAAAAACGTCTACGCTACATTTCCCTCTCATTCCTGGGCTTTCTCTCCTGCAAGGCACACAGATTCTGTAGTCTCAGCCACTAGGCCGTGAAGCGCGTTATTGCAGCAGGAGCAGAGAGCCAGGGCATAGTGCGTAGATGTCTGGCTCCCAGGGCTCATGACTCGCACCTCTTCTTTATTGTATATATTAACCTTTTTAAGTCATGCTTTTCATAGGCATTATAGATTTTATTTTTTATTATTTCTACCAGCTGTGGTTTTTAGATGTGTATCCCCTTCTATTCATAATATAATATTTCACGATTAACTATGTTGTAATAAATTATTCTCTGGTTTTGGTGTTTTTAATAGGGCTTATGCTCCCATGTTACTTATAAGAGTAAATACTTCTAGGTTTACTGCCCGGTCATTTCATAACAACCCACTCTAGGGGCCCAGAGAACGGATCCACATTGTAAATGATTTCAGTAAAACCTCAAGGGTGGCAGGGTGGTAACCTGTTGGCCCCTTACTGCTCGGCTCCGTAGCACCTTGATATTGATCTGCCACTACATATACTTTGTTGGTGCAATAAAAAGGTCTTTATGCTTTTGCTTATATGTTGTGACTTGTACTTTGTACCGTCTGCCTTTATGCAGGGTGGCCGTGGAAGTCATCACTACTGTGACAACAGCAGATGTCATGTGGC
This sequence comes from Bombina bombina, assembly GCF_027579735.1. Classification (NCBI taxonomy): domain Eukaryota; kingdom Metazoa; phylum Chordata; class Amphibia; order Anura; family Bombinatoridae; genus Bombina; species Bombina bombina. The sequence continues at coordinate 1,554,795,505 of NC_069499.1, read as the reverse complement.
AGGATGGGAGTGTAGAGTCAAACATCCGTTCCAATGAGCTGCTGCCCATCCAGCACCTGGATAACAATGAATTCTGTCCTGGGGACTTTGTTGTTGACAAGAGAGGTGAGTACTCCTCATAAGCTCCTTACTAAAACCTGTGACCTTCTGTGTCACTTGCCTATTAAACCTGAGATAATGATCTGCTATTACACCAGACAGTTGTTTTACCTGTGATGGCGTGCATTTAAATCTGTGCTTTTGTTTCAAGCATGTATCTGTAAATTTACATGATGCATATATCATCTGTACTGTTGCACAGTCACCTGACTCTGTCTGTCCTTAGCCCACGCAGTGCAGGACCCCAACATATATGGGGTGGTGCAGTCTGGTGATCACTTAGGTCGCACTTGCGTAGTGAAGTGGATAAAGCTGAATGCTGAAGGGGATGATGTTGAGGTGAGTGGCTCTTATGTGTATTAAGGCCTTATACAGTGTCTGGCAAATAATTACCAGTCAAATTCAAATGGTTTGGAAAACAGCACTTTGTGTAGAGCACGGAACCCTGGTTCAGCCACCTTGAGATTGTACACAAGAAAATAAATGCGTTCCAGGTGCCAAATTTTATTAAAAATAGAGCTTAGTTTCATGGCAGGGTCCAAAGTATAACAGACAACGTTTCGGGCCTACAATCAGCCCTTAGTCATGTCTCCACATATACACACTTGGTTCTCTTTTATACCTTAACCCCTTAAGGACAAGGCCATTTTTCAATTTCTTTCCCTTAAAGACCAGGGCTATTTTTACATTTCTGCTGTGTCTTTGTTTAGCTGTAATTTTCCTCTTACTCATTTACTGTACCCACATATATTATATACTGTGTTTCTCACCATTAAATGGACTTTCTAGAGATACCATTATTTTCATCATATCTTATAATTTACCATAAAAAAATGATAAAATATGATGGAAAAAAACTGGGAAAAAAAACACACCTTTTCTAACTTTGACCCCCAAAATCTGTTACACATCTACAACCACCAAAAAACACCCATGCTAAATAGTTTCTAAATTTTGTTCTGAATTTAGAAATACCCAATGTTTACATGTTCTTTGCTTTTTTTTTTTGCAAGTTATAGGGCAATAAATACAAGTAGCACTTTGCTATTTCCAAACCATTTATTTTTTCAAAATTTGCGATAGTTACATTAGAACACTGATATTTGTGAGGTATCCCTGAATATCCCTTGACATGTGTGTGTGTGTGTATATGTATATATTATTTATTTTTATTTTTTATAAGACAACCCAAAAAGGGCTAGATTTATCAAGCCCCTACGGCAGCAAGTTCTCACAAGAACTTGCTGACCGTGATTTATCAAGCAGCGGTCATCAGACCGCTGCTTCCCTAAACTCTTCGCCACCTCTAAACTGGCGAAATTCAATCTCCTCTGTCGAGTCGACTGAGGAGATTGACAGCTCCTGCCTGCGCGTGATTGGCTGTGCGCGGGCAGGGGGCGGGATTGCACGCGAACGCAAAATTGCGCTCGTGTGTAATACCAAATACCTGCGGGTAATATCGCCCCGCCACAGGCGAGCTGAGGCGTACAGGGCGCCTGGCATCTATACAATACTATTATGTCATGTTGAAAAATGTACCCAAAACATTTACTCATGATGCCATTTTTAAATTAAATTGTGTTACTTCATTATTGCCTATAGGCCCAAACCTTTGGGGCCTATACCTCAGACTTTTACTCTATAGTGGGTGGGAGGGGGGAAGGAGGGAGAGAAAAAAAAAGAAGAAGAATCTGAGATATAACCATCTCTCTTCTGGCCCACTTCTCCCTACCTACCAAATCCCTAATAAAACTATCTCAGTATTTCTAAAGGGAAAAATAAGATATTCTCTCTCATTCACAGGAAAACCCTTTTTTAAACGATGCCCATTTTTTAAAAACGCACAAATATCTCGCTCACTGTTCATATCTACATTATATTGTTCAAGTACATATTGTTTTTTCAAATAGTTTTTAACTTCTGCTAAACTAGGAGTATCTGTTGCCTTCCATTTCCTAAATATCAGATTTCCGACGGCCAGAATAATTGCATTAATTAACTTCCTATGTTGAAGGTTTTGTGCCTCATCCCAAAGACAAACTATCTGTCTTATATTAAGGTTCCCAATGGGAAGCTTCAAAGATTTAGATGCCCAGAAAGCAACTTTCTGCCAAATCTGATACATTTTAGGACACTTCCATATCATATGTATCAAGTTGGCCCTTAGGTAGGAAGATTTTGGACACAACTGAAATGCTAAGTTACCCCTTTTCTGGGGTATAATAAGTTCTGTATAGCAATTTCACATGGGATTCAATCCAAGTGGAGGATAATGTGCTTTGGTTTACCAATTCTATGGATCTTTTTATATGAGGAATACTTATCTCTACACCCGAAGTTAACTTACTCCACTGCTGAGATATATCTCTAAAGTTGGAATCATTCAATCTAGAAATTATTTGATATCCCGTGGATATTGAAAAGAATCCATTTTTAACCATCGCAATCCAGTTCTCCAGATCTCCCCAATTCCAACTCCACTCATAATCCTTAATAAGTGTATAAACATAGTGTCTAGTTTGTAAGTATGCATAGAAATCTTTATTCTCTAGTTTTAAATTCCTGCCTCAGTGTACTAAATGTCTTAATTGTGGATTTCTCCAAATCTAATAGCTGGACAATCCTACACAATCCTAGTTCTCACAATGAATTAGAGAAACTGGTAAGTAAGGGTAGGTCATGTTATTCTCAAGAATGTTATTAGTTATATAGGAATATTGCATTCTAGTGATGTGTTTGTACATGTGCCGCAACTCTCCTTGAGATACCTGCAGTGTAACCCCTTCCACGTGCTGTCCCAGACCCAGGGTATAGGCGAGGATTTGTAAGATAACTGAGTGATAAGCAGAATGTGCACATTTGATGGTTGTGCTAGGTATACATGTGTAAATCTTCCTTAGCTTACTCCAGCTAACCATGTTTGCTTCACCCGTTCAGGTTATAGGAGAGGAGGAAGATGTCAGTGTGTATGATATAGCAGACCACCCAGATTTCCGCTTCAGATCAACAGACATTGTAATATGCATTGGGAGCTCAGAACCTACAGCTAATTCTGACAGCCGGGTGAGTACCGTCAGCTCACTGTAGGAACCTTATTACACCAAAGTCATTAAATCTAGAGGTTTGGTGCAAAGCCCTTTAAATCTAATCTGTTTACCTGTTTTCCAGCCGTCTGTGGGACAAGTTGCTCGTGTCGATGTCAGCAGCAAGGTGGAGGTTATCTGGGCAGATAACTCTAGGTCCATAGTCCTTCCACAGGTACCATATAGCAGAACATAATTCATGCCTTGAGCATCTGTAATAAAATCTATACAGCAAGAATACATCAAAAGATTGGGTTCCGTTTCCTGACTTTGGGGTTGATCACAATCCTTTTAGAGCAGTTTACCTGATGATTTTTGTAGTAAAAAAAAATTTCTTTCATGATTCAGATAGAGAATACAATTTTTAAACAACTTTCTAATTTACTTCTATTATCTAATTTGTTTCATTCTCTTGGTATCGTTTGAATGAGCAGCAATGCGTTAATGGTTTCTTACTGAACACATGGGTGAGCCAATCGCAATTGAGAGATAGATATACTAGATCTAATGTAATAAACAGTGTGTCAAAAATGTATTGACGTTTCAGGGATTTAACCATCCCCTCCATCAGAGAAGGGGATGGTTTAATCCCCGAAACGTCAATACATTTTTGACACACTGTTTGAATAAGTCTTGTGAGTGCATCTTCTTCGCTTCGTATACACTCCATATCTGCACCCAGACAGTTGGCCCAGGAGGGTGGATTCACTCTGAGAAATATAAATATGTATGTATGTCACAAAATGGATTTGCACTCTCACCTTACAAAGACAACTGCTGTGTGTGTGTGTATATAGATAGAGATAGATAGAGATAGATAGAGATAGATAGAGATAGATAGAGATAGATAGAGATAGATAGAGATAGATAGAGATAGATAGAGATAGATAGAGATAGATAGAGATAGATAGATAGAGATAGATAGAGATAGATAGAGATAGATAGATAGAGATAGATAGAGATAGATAGAGATAGATAGAGATAGATAGATAGATAGAGATAGATAGATAGAGATAGATAGAGATAGATAGAGATAGATAGAGATAGATAGAGATAGATAGAGATAGATAGATAGATAGATAGATAGAGATAGATAGATAGAGAGATAGAGAGATAGAGAGATAGAGAGAGAGATATAGATAGATAGAGAGAGAGATATAGATAGATAGAGAGAGAGATATAGATAGATATAGATAGATAGAGAGAGAGAGATATAGAGAGAGATAGAGAGAGATATAGATAGAGAGAGATATAGATAGAGAGAGAGAGATATAGATAGAGAGAGAGAGATATAGATAGAGAGATATAGATAGAGAGATATAGATAGAGAGATATAGATAGAGAGATATAGATAGAGAGATATAGATAGAGAGATATAGATATATATATATATATATATATATCTCTATCTATATCTCTCTAAAGGCCACTTCTCTCTGCTTATCCTCCTTGACCTGTCTGCAGCTTTTGACACTGTAGACCACCCTCTTCTGCTCCAAACCCTCCAATCCTTCGGCATCTGTGACACAGCTCTCCTGTGGTTCTCTTCCTATCTGACTAACCGTACATTTTGTGTAGCTTTCTCCGGAGCATCCTCTGCCCCGTTACCACTTTCTGTTGGGGTACCTCAAGGCTCTGTCCTTGGTCCCCTTCTCTTCTCAATCTACACGTCGTCACTAGGTTCCTTAATAAAGTCCCATGGGTTTCAATACCATTTGTATGCCGATGACACCCAAATCTACCTCCTTCCTTATTAACCCGTGTCACTAACTGTTTTTCTCACATCTCATCATGGATGTCCTCTCACTACCTTAAGCTAAATCTCTCCAAAACTGAACTCCTTATTTTTCCCCATTCTTCCAATGTCTCCACCCCCAAAATATCTATAACTGTTGATTATTCCATCATTACCCCTACCCCGCTCGCCCGATATCTTGGGGTCACACTTGACTCAGATCTTTCCTTCACTCCTCACATCCAGTCCTTGGCTAAAGCCTGCCGCTTCCAACTTTAAAAACATTGCTAAAATTAGCTCCTTTACAATCCATTATGAATGCCTCTGCCAGACTCATCTTCCTTACTCGTCACTCTTCATCTGCTGCACCTCTCTGCCAATCCCTTCACTGGCTTCCTCTTGCCTCTAGGATTAAACATAAAATCCTCACCCTGACATATAAAGCTCCCAACTGCACTGCTCCCCCCTACATCTCAGAACTTGTCTCTAGATACTCTCCCTCCCGTCCCCTTCGATCAGCTCAAGATCTCCTCCTCTCTTGTTACTTCCTCACATTCACGTTTACAGGACTTCTCCATACTGGCCCCCATCTTGTGGAATTCCCTGCCTCGCTCCATAAGACTCTCCCATAGTTTTAACAGCTTCAAGCACTCCCTAAAAACTTTACTATTCAGGGATGCTTACAACCAACACTAACCTAACACCATTGCTTTCCCCTTGGACCCCTTAGGTTGTAAGCCTATGGGCCCTCTTCATAAGAACCGACTACAACAGTGAAACTCTCGGCAGGGCCCTCTACCCACTAGACCCCTACAAAAGCTATCCTGTACACCGACTATGTTTACAGCGCTGCAGAATCTGTTGGCGCTCTACAAATACCTGATAATAATAAATAAATATATATATATATATATATATATATATATCTCTATCTGTCTAAGATTTAAAAGCAAAAATGGAAAGGTTAGTTACCGCATCTGACCAAATGGGACAAGCCCAGGTACCACGTCAAGGTCCTTTCCAATACCTGGGACCCTAAAACAGCCACACAATGCAAGCTTGGAACAAGGGAAGGGTGCACAGGCTTATGTAATCACCCTAGACAAATACAAAACACGGAAGGGGACTGCACACTCATACCGGACCGGGTACACATCCCATGACCCTGCAACATGCTCACCCCTGGGTGCTCACGGGTACTCACAGGAAGTTGTGCCGTCACCAGAGTCGTAGGCAGTTAACCCCAGACAGGAGTGGGTGCAAGAACCATGGGGGGGTTACAAAACAAATACAACACACAAAGGAAACCCAGCACTCACCAGCTAGCTCACAGCTAAGATTTAAAATGGAAAGGTTATTCACCACATCTGGCCAAATGGGACAAGCTCAGGCACCAAGTCAAGGTCCTTTCCAACACCTGAGTCCCTAACACAGTCACACAATGCAGGCTCTCAAAGCCAGACAAACTGGGAACAAGGGATGGGTGCACAAAGGTATATGTAATCACCCAGCAAACATCGCAAACTACCTAATACATCTATTAACCCCTAAACCGACATTAATCCACATCACAATTAACATAATACATCTATTAACCCCTAAACCACCAAACCCACAACACAAATAACTAATCGCTAAGCCCCCTAACCGAACACCCCCTAAATTAACCCCATTACATAAATTAAAATAATCCTAAATTAAAATAAAAACCTAACTACTTTAAAAATAAAGAAAACTAAGTTTAAACTAATCTAAAATCACAAAAAATAAACATTACACAATAATAAACCACATTATCCAAAATAAAAAAATTAAACCTAATCCCCATGAAAAAAAACACCCCCTAATCTAAGAATAAACTACCAATAGCCCTTAAAGGGCTTTTTGTAAGGCATTGGCTTTAGAAATCGGCTCTTTTATATTAAAAATAAACCAAACTCCCCCCAAAATAAAAAAAAAAACCTAACGCTAAAAAAACATAAACTACCCATTGTCCCTAAAGGGGCATTTGTATGGGCATTGCCCTTAACAAAAAGCATTCAGCTCTTTTACAGCGCCCAAATCCCTATTTTTTTTTTTTTTTTTTTTTTTTTTTTAAAAAACCCTAACACTAAGCCCCAAATAGGTACTCCCGGTTCCTGAAGTTTGTCGACGAAGGTCTTCTTCCAGGCGGGTCCATCATCTTCTATCTTCATCCACAGCAAAGGAGGTGCGGAGCAGTCTTCCCAGATATGGCGTTCCTCGGCGGCGGTGCTCCTCAGTGGCGTGGAGGCTCCTTTTCATGAGATCATCCGCCGCACATTGAAGATTGAATGCAAGGTACCCCATATTTTTTGGGGTATCTTACATTCCTATTGGCTATATTTTAAAATCGGCCAATAGAATGAGAGCTAATGAAAGCTTGACTGATTTGAACAGCCAATAGGATTTCAGTAGCTCTAATCCTATTGGCTGATTTCAAAATGTCAGCCAATAGGAATGCAAGGTACCCTAAACTGATTGCGGTACCTTGCATTCAATCTTCAGTCTACGACTGACATCGGATGAAGTTGAGCCTCAATGCCGCCAAGGACCGCCACTGAGGATCCAGGCATCGGGAAGACAGCTCCGCACTACCTTTGCTCCGGATGAAGATAGATGATAGATCCATCTGGAAGAAAACCTTCTCTGCCGGACTTCAGAAACAGTGAGTACCTATTTGGGGCTTAGGTTTAGGCTTTATTTCAATTTTTGGGGTGGTTTTTGTTTTAGATTAGGCTTTTTTTGAGTTTGAAAAAGAGCTGATTGCCCTTTTAAGGGCAATGCCCATTCAAATGCCCCTTTAGAGGCAATAAGTAGTTTTGTGGGGGGGGGGGGGGTTAGTGTTAGTTTTATTTTGGGGGCTTTGGTGGGTGGGGGATTTTACTGTTAGGGGTTATTTAGTATTTTTTAGAGGTAAAAGAGCTGTTGGGCAACTTGGGGCAATGCCCTACAAAAGGCCATTTTAAAGGGCTATTGGTAGTTATAGTATTAGATTAGGGTTTATTTTTTTTATAGGGGTATTTTATAGTTTTATTTTAGGTATTTTTGTTTAGGTTTACATTTTTTATTTTGGATACCTTTTTGTTTTTTTCTGTAATTTTTTTTATTTTTTGTAACCTTAGCTTGGATGGATATATATAATACTCAGAAGGGATCCCACACTCACTATTAGCATGCAGCCTCCGGGGTGCACTTTAAATGTATAATATAGAAAATTAATAAAGAAAGGCACTCTCCGTATTAATCACCAAACTTTTACTTAAGTGAACATTTTCGGTGTTGCCACCGTCCTCAGACCTTACACAGCAAAAAGTGAACAAACAATTTATGTGAATTACCTGGTGCTGATCCTGCTAGTGCGTGTGGCGTCTCCTCTGCGCAACTGCGCATGCGCAAGAGACTTTACAGAGGCCCTAGAGGGTCAAAAAGTTAACAAGTGCAAAACATAAGTTAAAACGTACAAAAACCTCAACTTCCCCAGCGTATAATATCATATCCAAAAATAGCAGAGTATTGTATGTATGTTGTATAGACCTGCATAGTGGTCTGTGTTTGTCACATTATTCTCACGTAGTTTTTACCTTGTAATTATGTGATACGCATCATTGTGTCAGTGTGCTTGCCGCTACTGCAGCAGAGATCAATGCTAGATACGGACCCACAGGATCAATCCCTTAACACTTATACCGGTCCAGATATAGCCAAAAATTGGCACATATATCTCTCAAATATATTGCTCATATATTTTACTCTTATATTTCACTCATGTATACTATTCAAGTGGAGTCCCACTAAAGAGAGTTTACACTTGGTCGCCTAGCAAGCAAATTTATAACAAAATTCAAAACAATATTTTAAACTAATGGGGACAAATCCGGAATCGCCAGTTTAGTGGGTACTGCAACCATAAGGCTTAGTATATACTGACAGTGACATCCCTGCTATTATTGGCTTGATAATGTAGTGACCCTTTGCAAAAAAACCAGATGTATAAAAACCAGATGTGTAAAAACTAATTAGAGATAGTACATACCATATCGAATCTCAAATGTAAAGACTTCCTGTCCCATATTGATCAACGATATCATTCAGCCTATCTTTAGCTGCTAATGAGCATACTCACATCAAAATAGAACCAACCACTAAAATAATATACAAATATACACAGATATATGTACACGGATATATGTACACACATAGAAATAGGCCATAATTATCCAATAATATTAGTATTCAAATTTATATTCATATTTGTATAGTATTGCAACTACCCATTTAGGATTGTAGAGTAGCCAAGGATAACAACATACAGTACTAAATATGACAGAGTGATACTGTCACTGTGGAGCAGTCTAATCAACAACAAACCATATCAAGCCTCAGCCTATCCTTAATTGTTCATAAGAACTCGACCTATGAATCCAATGTGTATATCAACAGACCATGAACCTCCATAGTCGTAATTAGAATCTAGAATAGAGCCAGTAATAAGTAAAAAGTAATAAGTTAAAAGTAAACCCAACCAGCTTAAAAAGCCAGTGTCTCACAGTGTGAGCAAAAAAACATATTGGATAACATTATGTCCGGTGTGCCATAGATGGATAATTATGTATGTGACAAATATCAGATATTAAGCATACCCAATCCTTTGAACTACCATTATAGCAAACATTGCATATCCAGATTAACATTTAGTCCCTTAGGAACCAACGTATCCAATGTGAAGATCCATCTGCTTTCTCTCTGCAGTAGCAGCCTACCCCTATCACCTCCTCTGGAGAGTGGCGGAATGTGATCTATAATGATGAATCTTAAATCAGTGTTTTTGTGTTGTACCTGAAGGAAGTGTCTGGCAACCGGCTGATCCGATTTACCGCTACTGAGGGCTGCCCTGATGGCTGACCTGTGATTAGCCATCCTAGTGCGGGCATCATCCTGTGTCTTACCGACATAGAATTTGCCACAGGGGCAATGTATCATGTACACAATGTAATTTGCGGTGCATGTGACCCTATGCCTAATATCAAATCTTTTATTAGTCCAAGGATGTGTGAAAAATTTGCTCTGGGTCATCCCACTGCATGTGGTGCATCCACTACATCTGAAGCCCCTGTGGCAAATTCTATGTCGGTAAGACACAGGATGATGCCCGCACTAGGATGGCTAATCACAGGTCAGCCATCAGGGCAGCCCTCAGTAGCGGTAAATCGGATCAGCCGGTTGCCAGACACTTCCTTCAGGCACAACACAAAAACACTGATTTAAGATTCATCATTATAGATCACATTCCGCCACTCTCCAGAGGACGTGATAGGGGTAGGCTGTTACTGCAGAGAGAAAGCAGATGGATCTTCACATTGGATACGTTGGTTCCTAAGGGACTGAATGTTAATCTGGATATGCAATGTTTCCTATAATGGTTGTTCAAAGGATTGGGTATGCTTAATATCTGATATTTGTCACATACATAATTATCCATCTATGGCACACCGGACATAATGTTATCCAATATGGTTTTTTGCTCACACTGTGAGACACTGGCTTTTTAAGCCGGTTGGGTTTACTTATTACTTTTTACTTATTACTGGCTCTATTCTAGATTCTACTTACAACTATGGAGGTTCATGGTCTGTTGATATACACATTGGATTCATAGGTCGAGTTCTTATGAACAATTAAGGATAGGCTGAGGCTTGATATGGTTTGTTGTTGATTAGACTGCTCCACAGTGACGGTATCACACTGTCATATTTAGTACTGTATGTTGTTATCCTTGGCTACTCTACAATCCTAAATGGGTAGTTGCAATACTATACAAATATGAATATAAATTTGAATACTAATATTATTGGATAATTATGGCCTATTTCTATGTGTGTACATATATCCGTGTACATATATCTGTGTATATTTGTATATTATTTTAGTGGTTGGTTCTATTTTGATGTGAGTATGCTCATTAGCAGCTAAAGATAGGCTGAATGATATCGTTGATCAATATGAGACAGGAAGTCTTTACATTTGAGATTCGATATGGTATGTACTATCTCTAATTAGTTTTTACACATCTGGTTTTTATACATCTGGTTTTTTTGCAAAGGGTCACTACATTATCAAGCCAATAATAGCAGGGATGTCACTGTCAGTATATACTAAGCCTTATGGTTGCAGTACCCACTAAACTGGCGATTCCGGATTTGTCCCCATTTGTTTAAAATATTGTTTTGAATTTTGTTATAAATTTGCTTGCTAGGCGACCAAGTGTAAACTCTCTTTAGTGGGACTCCACTTGAATAGTATACATGAGTGAAATATATGAGTAAAATATATGAGCAATATATTTGAGAGATATGTGCCAATTTTTGGCTATATCTGGACCGGTATAAGTGTTAAGGAATTGATCCTGTGGGTCCGTATCTAGCATTGATCTCTGCTGCAGTAGCGGCAAGCACACTGACACAATGATGCGTATCACATAATTACAAGGTAAAAACTATGTGAGAATAATGTGACAAACACAGACCACTATGCAGGTCTATACAACATACATACAATACTCTGCTATTTTTTAATATGACATTATACGCTGGGGAAGTTGAGGTTTTTGTACGTTTTAACTTATGTTTTGCACTTGTTAACTTTTTGACCCTCTAGGGCCTCTGTAAAGTCTCTTGCGCATGCGCAGTTGCGCAGAGGAGACGCCACACGCACTAGCAGGATCAGCACCAGGTAATTCACATAAATTGTTTGTTCACTTTTTGCTGTGTAAGGTCTGAGGACGGTGGCAACACCAAAAACGTTCACCTAAGTAAAAGTTTGGTGATTAATACGGAGAGTGCCTTTCTTTATTCATTATATATATATATATATATATATATATATATATATATATATATATATATATATATATATATATATATATATATATATATATATATATATATATATATATATATATATATATATATATATATATATATATATATAATAGTGCAATGATGGCGAAACTTGGCTCTCCAGATGTTTCAGAACTACATTTCCCACGATACTTGACATCATAGTGCCTAAGCATTATGGGAAATGTAGTTCTGAAACATCTGGAGTGCCAAGGTTCGCTATTAGACTGTATTTTCTTCATGATGCAACATAAACAATTAGTTGCTCCATGGTTTTAGATAGTGTTGGGGAACTGACACAGCTGCTATTGATCATAAAAGTGATGGTAAATTTGCCACCTTAAAGTCACATATTCTGAAAGCTCCTGTCCTAACTAGCATATTGATATGCTTTTTGCGCAACTGTTAATTGTAAGCAGCCTCACTGTTTCTGTTGCGTAAATAGCGTAGTGAGTTGCGCATGCGCAGTTCTTCTTGCAGACAGTGTTACAAGCACGGGACCGTGCTGTGAATACTTATTATGCATACTTGGGGCTCTGATTGGCTGAAAGACCTGCCAGTCAAATAAGCCAAATAGAAAAACGGTAAGAGAGGCTACATTTCATCAAGTAACGGAGCAGGACAAAACGTTCATTATTAACAGTAGATTTGACTCTGTAATGCAAAAAGCATATTGATCAGGAGCTTTCAGAATATCTGACTTTATGGTGGCTAATTTACTTCTATTATCTAATCTGCTTCATTCTCTTGGTATCATGTGTTGAAGGAGCAGCAGTGCACTAATGGTTTCTAACTGAACACATGGGTGAGCCAATCACATTCAATATGTATATGCAGCCACCAATCAACAGCTAGAATTTAGGTTCTCTGCTGCTCCTGAGCTTGTCTAGATAAACATTTCAGCAAATGATAACAAGAGAAGGAAGGAAATGAAATAATGAAAGTAAATTGGAAAGTTGTTTAAAATTGTATTCTCTATCTGAATCATGAAATACATTTTTTGGGTTTCATGTCCCTTTAAGGCGTAGATCTCTTTACCCTTATTAAAGGACCACTAAATTAAAGTAGAATTTCATAATTAACAAGTGCATTATAAAAAGACTATTCAATAACGCTGATTTATTTTTTCTGGCAATTTGTTTCCCTCCCATTTGCCAGCCCTCTGTACCATGTGACAGCCAATCACAGACTAGTATACATACACCCTGTGTGCTTGTGCACATGCTCAGTAGGAGCTGGTGCCTCAAAGGTGAATATAAATAAATTGTGCAAAATTAGATAATGGAAGTGAATTTTAATATATTTTTTAAATTGTGTGCTCTCTCTGAGTCATGAAAGTTTAATTTTGACTTGAGTGTCCCTTTAAATAAATTGGTTTAGAAAAGTATTTTATATACACTTTTTTTATTTTGTTGTCTCTTTATAGCTGTAATATACTTTAATACTGTTGTGTTCTCCCACTTGTTGTGCGTTTTTTTTCTTTCTTTAGATATGTTGACTGTAGTGTTCATTATTGCAGTATGTTGTGATCTTTACCTCCTTTGTGAACCCTGGCTTTATATCATTGCTTGCACCTCACACCTACCCACGCTCAGATGTTTTCATGTGTTCTCTTCACATTCAGCATCTGTACAATGTGGAATCAGAACTAGAAGAATCATTTTATGACTCTGTGGACAGCAGCTCCAGTGGCGCATCCTCAGATGAGTGGGAGGATGACAGTGACAGCTGGGAGACGGACAATGCTTTAACAGAGGATGAACTCCTGAAGTCCTCAGTGGATGAAGCCTCAGCGGCACAAAGTGAGTCGACCACAGCAGAACAGGCGCAGAAACCAGCCGAAGATGAGGCAGAGCAGAATGCCACAGCGGCAGCAGCTGTGGTCTTGTCCCTTCCAGGATTAGCAGAGAAAGTGGCTGGGAAAGAAGGAATTGCAAAGAGCTTCAAGGAGCTAAAAGAAGCTATCAAGATACTGGAAAGTCTTAAGAACATGACAGTTGAGCAGCTGCTTACTGGTTCACCAACCTCCCCTACTGTTGAACCAGAGAAATTCACACGGGAGAAAAAGTTCCTTGATGACATCAAAAAGCTGCAGGAAAATTTGAAGAAAACTCTGGATAACGTAGCCATTGTTGAAGAAGAAAAGATGGAATCTGCTCCTGAAGCAGAGAGAGAGGATAAGGCAGAATCACAAGCTCAAGCGCGATCTGAGTGGCCAAGTGATACACCTGTGCTGTGCCAGCAGAGCGGGGGCAAACCTGGGGTCATCTTCACAAGCGCCAAAGGGGAAGTTTTCTCTGTGTTGGACTCCGCACCCGGTGAGTCTGTGTGTCCTTTTGTTAATCTTTATTCTCTTATTTTTATAAATACTGGAATATAAAAAGAATTGTACCTGAATCATCTTAAAGGAGGCAAATCTAAAATGGCAGGAGATGATTGTCTCCTCTGTTGCGAAGTCTGCTTTATCTAGAGATCACAACTAGTAAAGGGAAGCACTCAGCTGGGGTTGAAAACAGCTTGCCCTATGGTAGGTACCCACTCATGCTACTGTCTAGCTCACGTATGCCTTTCACATAAGAAATCTTTCCTCTAGTATATTACTATTGATCCCACCCAAAAAGACAAAAATGCCAGGCAAATCTCTTCTGAAGAAATGATTTGTCCAGTTAGCCCCAGATCTACATAGCCCTCTCTTCACAACCTGCTTTGATATTTGTTTGCTTTCAATATTTATAAAGTTTTTAATTCCTTAACTTGAATTACATTAAAGGGCCATAATACCCAAATGTTTAAACACTTGAAAGTGATGCAGCATAGCTGTAAAAAGCTGACTAGAAAATATCTCCTGAACATCTCTATGTAAAAAAGAAAGATATTTTACCTCAAAAGTTCCTCAGTAGCCACCTCCCATTGTAAAGGATTTCTAAGCAGCATTTTAGTGTGTCTGTCCTGGGACATCTGAAGGGATGAGCATCGTGCACTCTCATATTATTTCACCAATCAGGTAAAGGAAGCTTACTATGAAATCTCATGAGATCACAGTAAGAGTTCATGACCTCAGCACTGCTGATGCTGATTGGCTGCTGTTCATGTCTTCATTTTTTTTTTTTACCTGCAGCTGGGAGCAGGTGAAGTATAACTTTTTACACAGAGATTACTCTGGTGAGCTGAGGAAATTGTGAGGTAAACTGACAGATGCTCAGGTGATATTTTCCTGTCAGCTTTTTACAGTTACACTGCATCAGTTTCAATTGATTTAGCATATGAGTATTATGTCCCTTTAACACTGGCACAGTGCCTCTAGTGCTTAAAGGGACATTAAACCCAAATTTTTTCTTTCATAATTCAAATAGAGAATACAATTTTTAAAAAAAGTTTCCAACTTCTATTTTCAAATTTATTTAATTCTCATGTTATTCTTTGTTGAAGAGATACTTAGGTAGGTAGCATGCACATGCCTGAAGCACTACATGACAGGAAATAATGCTGCCATCCAGTGCTCTTGTACGTCGCTGCAGTCCTGGGCTTCTTTCTGCCGCGATCTTGCTCAAAATAGTGAGATTGCGCTATTTTTGCATGCCCTACAGAAATAGCTTTGCAGAGTCGGCCTTCTTTTAGCTTTACCCAGAGTACCTTACAGTATACTTCACTACATACAAGCCACTTGCACATTCCCTTTGGGGTTTCAAAATGAATACTGACCTTGGGGGGGTCCTAACTATTTATAAGTTAAAGAATCTGGGGCACAGAAGAAAACAAATTACCGGTACTATAAAAGCATACAAATGATTTTATACATGCTTGTGATAAAAGTAGCTTTAAACACTCGCCCAAGGCAGATATACGTTATGCTTTGGATTTTTTAACACATTTGGGGAAATGTAAACACTGGGTAGGTGGTTTTCATATTCCTGCAGCCATGGTCAAGGTTCCTGACCTCTCCGTTTTCTTACTTAGAGAGCCATGCCTTCAAGAAGCTGGAGTTCCAGCCGCCAGAGGCCAAAAAGTTCTTCAGCACTGTGCGCAAGGAAATGGCCCTGCTAGCGACATCCCTGCCCGACGGGATCATGGTGAAGACTTTTGAAGACCGTATGGTAACTTCCATTTTCTATATTTTATCTGCCTCTTGTGTAGATGTGAACAAAACTAATGACAAACTTATGATAATCCTATCGTTGTATTGTAATATATTCATTTAGTACACTATTTCATTTTTATTTTTTCAATATGCATTGAACAGATATGTTGAATCAAAGCTTTTAAGTAGCCATTTTCCTGCACCACATCGGCAAGTCATCTATAATAGGGGGCATCTTTTATCTCCCCTCTCCAATTTTTTAGGATCTCTTCTCTGCGTTCATTAAAGGGTCCACAAGAACTCCTTATGAAGATGGACTGTTCCTCTTTGACATCCAGCTCCCTAACATCTACCCTGCGGTGCCTCCTCTCTTCCGTTACTTGTCCCAGTGCAGCGGGAGGCTCAATCCCAACCTCTATGACAATGGCAAAGTGTGCGTTAGCCTGCTGGGCACCTGGATAGGCAAGGTAAGATGCCATTCAGCCTTCAGTGCCACTTATTACTTGGATGCCAGTTGCTGGTGATGTTGTGGCAAATGTTAGTCATTATTAACAAAGCCATATTTCTCAACTGGGAATATCTCTAACATGGTCCAGAATAATTGTACTAAAGTAATAGATCATGAAAGTAATTAATTATGTACAGCAAACAAGTAATGTACAGCAGCTTCAAATTAAAGGGACAGTCTGCTTGATTTTTTTTATTGTTTAAAAAGATAATCTCTTTTTATTAAACATTCCCCAGTTTTGCATAACCAACACTGTTATATTCATATACTTTGTACTTCTAATTAGCTTTGTCTAAGCCACTGCAGACTGCCCCTTATCTCTTTGCTTTTTACAAACTTTCATATGAACCAATCAGTGCCAGTTCTTGCAAAACCATTATCATTCTCAGCAAAAGTGAGCACAATGTTAGATCCTAGATCCCTTTTCTGTCACACAAGGTTGTTTATCAAGTTTACTGTACAGGAGGAGAACTTGGTAAGAATAAAATGCAATTTCTCTACTAACTTCTGGTGCTTCACCTATCATATTGAATGGCATCTCTATAATGGGGAATGAGGTTTGTGCTCTTGATTGTAAATGTTACTGTTAGACTTGTGCCATTCAAATTGTTGTGGTTATCCTCCTTGGTAATCTCATGCAGCTTTTGGTGAACATTGGTTTTGTGTAGACATAGTCACTCATTGAAATCTCCACTAAAAACTTTAGGTGGAAAGAGCCCTTTTAACCACTTCTTCATCACTCAGAAATTATACATTTGCAAGCAATATTTACTCTACTGGCCTCTCTTTCTCTGATCGTCTGTCATGAGACTGCCCATTTTGTCTTTACCAAGAGACCCAAAGCAGGTTCATTTTATACTGACCAAACAAATCCCAGTCTTAATAAGGGCTGCATTTTAAATTGACCTTTTTATATTGGTCTCTGAAGCTTGGGATGAGATTGCTGTGTTCTGCAGGGCTGCGGTTTGTGAATAACAATGTCCGCAGCTTTAGCACTACAGTACTAAGTGTTGAGAGTTTTTTTTTGATAGTGGGAGGTGTATGGGATTAATTGACCTGACTACAGGAGGACTCCACTTGATATGTGCTAAATTCACATATGTGTGCTTTGTTTCAGAATTAGATACTTGTGCATGTTCCAGAATGTAATATGTTATCGTAAGTGCATATTTAATCAGAGGCCTCATCTAATGTAATATTTTTTTTCTCATTTAGGGCACTGAAAGATGGACCAGCAAGTCCAGTCTGCTCCAAGTGTTGATTTCTATTCAAGGTTAGTTTAACTTTTGACCCAATCACTTTACCCTTTTCTCAGTGGTACCTGCTGCACAGTTTGGAATTGTGCAGTTGTTGTTCACTTTTATCTTGATCAAATTCTCTTCTTTCCACCCCTACTCAGGTCTGATTTTGGTAAATGAACCGTACTATAATGAAGCTGGTTTCGACAGTGACAGAGGCCTACAGGAAGGCTACGAGAATAGCCGCTGCTACAATGAGATGGCATTGATCCGTGTAGTTCAGTCCATGACACAATTGCTGCGAAAGCCAGTTGAGGTCTTTGAACAAGAGATCCGGGAACACTTCCAAGCTAATGGCTGGCGTCTGGTACATCGTATAGAAACATGGTTGGAGACTAATTCGATAGTAGAGAAGGGAGGTGAGCTGTCCAATGGCCAGGACCACCCATGCATTGTACCCTACAGCCCCACTGAGCCAGATTGCACGCCGGATCCAACTCTGGATTCTAAGGACTTGGATGATTCAGGATGTGGTGCTTCAACCCTGGCACCTGGGGATACCCAGCAATACTCTGACTCTGAGAGCACAGGCAAGGGAATGATGGCTGTAAGCAGCCCTGTGGAGGAGCACAGGGGAGCGGTAGGGGGAGGACAGCCCAGCGTTAAACCAAAGAAACGCAGAAAGAGCTATCGTAGCTTCCTGCCTGACAAAAGGGGCTACCCTGACATTGGCTTCCCCCTTTTTCCTTTGTCGAAAGGCTTTATAAAAAGCATGCATGGTGTACTACGGCATTACAGGGCCTCACTGCTAGAAGCTGGCATCTTGGAGCCCCGTGAAGGGAAACTATCACTTCCATTGTAAGGACAAGAAAAGAGCAGCTTGGGGCATGTGCTGCATTCCATACCCATCTGCCCCAGCTCATGCATATTATACAAACCTCCTGAACTTTTCAGCTGCCAGGAGGGTCCGACAAAATAGGGTCTAGTACAAATGGACCTGCAAAACTTAGCCTCTTCGGTAGATAATGAGACAGAACAAGATTGTAATTCTGTTAGTAATCAGGGCTGAAATGTCCCCCAAATCCCTATTGTGCTATTCCCTTTTGGTTTCCTGGCTCCTAATATCTTGGTTTGGAGCGTGCCTTGCTGCTATGGGATGGAGTGTTTTGCTTTGCATTGCCCTTCCTAGTGATCTAGGAATTCCTGTGTACCTTTTTCAATTAAAGGGGTCTGCGATGTTCTGTAGAGCAACTCCCTTTAACCTTTACTGCAAGTCTGTTATACTGCGTCACAGTATGATGCAGGGGAACGGATCATGAAGTGCTTCTTTAGTTGTAACGCAAAGTGCAAGAAAAGATAACAAAATATGTAATCACTACAAGCTACTGTTAAATTGGGCAGTTTCTGTAAGGAAACCCCCCCACCCACACACAAATTGGAACAGTTTAAGGTCTGTTAAGTACCTGCATTAAATTTAACTTAGCCTGAATTCACGATTTAGTCACTGCTTTTGGCCCGACCATAAAGGTTTTTCATTTTATTACTAAAAGCAGTTTATTTGGCTTTTTTTGTGGTTAAAGGCAATATAGTGTAGCTATGTAAAAGCCTCCAATAAAAATACTAAATGTCTGAACCACCAATTAGTAAACTCCAAACCCTTCTACCAGTTTATCGTAATGTTATCTTAAGCTCATTCTGGGGACTGTCACTTTAAATGGACATTCTAATAAAAACATACTATTTCATTTGTTAGAGCACACTAAAGTTCTGTGATTAGTAGATACGTGCATATGCTATTCCTAATTGGCTTTCCAGCTGTGTCATGCTTTGAAGCTGGTGAGTAAACTCAGTGTGATTTAATTAGAGCAATTTTATTTTTACATTAGAATGTCCCTTTTTAAAAAGCATATAGGCTCTAATTTTAACCCCTCACTCGTTAAATGAAGTTTAGCATAATTTAGTAGATCTGACCCTTGTCTCAATCGGAACTTTGCAGACATGTTAATTTATATGGGCTTTCAAAAGAAAGTGTTCCACATAAAAGGATGAGCCGCTTATAAGCGTAGCCTTGGCACATACTAGCTATAATTATGTTTTTTAGGTCCTTGTGTTAAAGAACAGTCTCTTTTCCAGGAGTGCTGTGAAATGCAGGTTACTATCGGCAACAATGATTACAGATCTGTGGACAGCTATACCTCTTTATTTTTATGTGAATACACTGACATAAAGGGACAGCGTACAGTGGTACATCTTCATATCCTGAATATTAGTGCATTGATTTAAGCAGAACCTATCGCGTCACTTGCATCATCCTTACGCAACCTTACACACATACTTGTGTACATGACTGTATAATGTGTATAGGCGACACACTGCCATGCAGATGCAGGACCTCAAGGCTACATGTATCCAAGCCTTGTTACTTAACCCTTTCCTGCCATCACCGCACCACACGCTGCCTTACACTTAGGCATGTTTACAATTTACTTCCATCCCCACCTCCTCCTCATCAATAATGTGAAATAAATACAGGAGGAGGGTTATGACCTGCCCCCTTACTATCCCTGTTGTATCTCTTCTGTATGTAATATTTAAATAATGCATAATAAACTATTTACAAAAGGTGCAGAGATGAGCGCATGAGTGGGCCTTTAGACTAGGCTGTGTGACTATAAATGCTTATGAGAACCAGATGTTATGGAGTGATTGATTTGGCATTCAAGAGGTTAAACTATGTATAAAATGCTCTGATTTCTCTTTTTATTTATTAAAGAAAAAAAATATTTAACCCCTTTCCCCCTGATATTGCGACCTATCCAGGCCTGTGTTAATTTCATGGAAACAAAAAATAAAATTAACTTTCCTATGTGAACATCATTAGATATTTGGTATTAATAACTTGCCACCACCAAACTCCCTTTATGCAAGTAACAGAATCCTCTGCAGCACATTCTGATGATATGTCTCTGCAGCTGGACGTTATTATATTGATGGATAATATTTCCCCTCCTGCCCCCTCCTATACCAAATTATTTAAGTGCATTATCTGCTCCAGAAGTTAGAAAAACTGTAGTTATTTTGTGCTTAATTTCCCTCTTCTTATACCCTTGCTAATCTCCATGAAATTTCTCAGGGCAGAAGGGGTTAAAAGCAAGGCATGAACCATATACATGGTCATTGCCTGGCAGATTTGTACAGTATTTAACTGCTGGGAATGAATCTTTCTGAACCAAAATGCTGTAAAATTGTGGTGCTTTTGAAATGTGTATAGTGCTATGTGAATTTATATATATTTTTTTTTTTTATATATATATTTTTTTTTCTGCTAATTTAATGTTTAAACAATTTTGCAGGCTTGATAAATTAAAATTATGTCTCTGCTCAATTTATATGAAACTTGTTACTTAAAACTAACAGTAAGCCACTGACCACCACACCAATCTTCACTTTTCCTGCTGTAAATCCTCTGATTTTAATCTTAAATATTTTAGTTGAATATTTCTTTCCTAAGATATGGAGAGTCCACAACGTCATTCCAATTACTAGTGGGAATATCACTCCTGGCTAGCAGGAGGAGGCAAAGCTACCCCATAATCCCCAGTCATTGTCTTTGCCTCTGTCAATGGAGGAGGTGACAATTGATGTCGGAAGAAATGTATTCCTTTTTTGGGTTCTTTTTCCTGCAAGCAAGGATTTGGGATTAGCTTAGTCCACGTCAATGTCTTCAGTAGAATAGTGGTGGCTTTTAAGCAGTTAGGAAACAAAGTAAGGACCACCTCACAACTTCCTAACATATCGCTGCCCTAGTTATAAAAAGCCAGAGTTGGATACTCTGTTCTTTATTTTTTCTACAGGTCTCTGTAAGGAGGAGTATGTGTCCTTTCACAGGTTGTGAGCTGTCTTCCTGCAGGTAAGTGCCTTTTGTCTTCTAGGTGTCAATGGAGACTTGCACTGAGAAGTTTTACTACAGTATTTATTAAGACGTATAAATCCTTTAGAAAGGATTTTATAATTGGCTGTGTGCAGGCACTTGGTATATGTGTGAGACTAAGGGGTTCATTTTCATATACGTTTTGGGATATTTCCCCTGAGGCTGTCTATATAAGTTTTAATTAGTCTGAGGAATTAAAAATAAGACTTTTAAACTTTGGGACCGTTATTTGGGCAAGATCGTTATATTTAGCTCTGTCAACTGTGCATTTTTTAAAAAAAAATTTTTGCCGGTCACGTGACCCTGCCCTTTCACCCGGCTTAGTTCCTGAACGGAGCGTCGCCATTTTAAGCTGCTTCTGAATGTCGGATCATTTATTCAGCTCTTTCTTGGTGGTGAGAGGTCTATGTTAAGATCAAAGGGTCAAGTAGGGCACCTCAGTCAATCTGAGGTGTAGAGGTACTGTTTTATCTGTAAGATAACAAATAAACTAATCAATTTTCTGTGATCTTTTTCTGAGGAAGTTAAAAAAAAAAAAAAAAGATTAAAGATGCAGTGTCATTTTAGTTTCTGGTTATTCCAATTAATTGGGCATTATTTTTCTCATGGACATGTATCAGTTGACTGCTCCTATGGATAAATGCTTATTGTTTCTTGAGGCCCAAATTGTTTTCCCTATGCAATTTTGTTCCTCGTGTTTACAAAAGACTTTAAAATGTAAAGATAAACTTATTGAGCCTCATGTTTCTCAGGATGATGCTGTTCAGGCAATGCCACAGCTTTCTCAACAAACGTCCCAAGCCTCAATGGTTACACCATATAGTGCCCTGCAATTCTCTCAGCCTCCTGGAGAAGTTTTTGTGCCATCAGATTTTGCAGCACAGATATCTTCTGCGATATCTGCGGCATTATCTGCTTTTCCCATGTTGGGGAAGCGCAAGAGGAAATCTAAAAAAAATTCAGAGTGTAAGGTGTTCCGTCTGCTGCTACGCAGCTTGTCCTCCCTCATAAGTCTCTGAGGGTGAAATTTCAGATTCGAACAGCATAATTCCTTCATCTCATACTGAAGAAGTAAACTTCAGATTTAAACTTAAACACCTTTGTGTATTGTTAAAGGAGGTATTGGCTACTTTGGACTACTCCGATACTGTTGTTGTCAACCCTAAGAAATCTAGTAAACTTAATAAATACTATGATGTTCCTTCCTCTGTGGAAGTATTTCCTGTTCCAGACCGTGTGACGGAGATTATTTCACAGGAATGGGAGAAGCCAGGGATACCTTTCTCCCCTTCTCCCGTTTTTAAAAAGATCTTTCCTGTTACTGACTGCAATAAAGATTCATGGCGCACAATGCCTAAAATAGAAGGGGCTATTTCTACTCTGGCTAAGATAACTACGATCCCTATAGAGGATAGCTGCTCCTTTAAGGATCCCATGGACAAGAAGCTGGAGGCTTATTTGAAAAAGATGTATGTTCATCAGGGTCTAAAGTGGCAACCTGCAGTTTGTATTGCCACAGTAGCAAGTGCTGCATCTTATTGGGGCGATGCCTTTTCTGAATCTATTTTAGTAGAGACTCCGTTTATTGGAGATCCAAGATAGGATTAAGGCTCTCAAACTAGCCAATTCCTTTTTTCTGATGCTAACATGCAAGTTATTAGACTGGGAGCCAAGATGTCTGGTTTCACTGTCCTAGCCCATTGGGCATTGTGGCTAAAGTCTTGGTCAGCTGATGTTGCCACAGCTCCCAGAATTTTCTCAAAGGTTTTGGGGGCTCTTTTGACAGTGATCAGTTCTCAGGGTATTGCAGTGACGCCCTCCCTGGACGACATAATGGTTCAGGTGCCATCTTTTCAACAAGCAAAATCTCATACAGAGATCTTGTTATCGCAGTCTGGGACTTGTTAAAGGGCCAGGGACTATGGACGAGTCTGCTCTCCCCATAAACATCTTGGAGTTGAGAGCGATAGGATTAAGGCTCTCAAACTAGCCAATTCCTTTATTTCTGATGCCAACATGCAAGTTATTAGACTGGGAGCCAAGATGTCTGGTTTCACTGTCCTAGCCCGCCGGGCATTGTGGCTAATGTCTTCGTCAGCTGTTGTTACCTCCAAGTCCAGGCTTCTTGCTCTTCCTTACAAAGGTAAAACCTTGTTTGGACCTGGTCTGGCAGAAATAATTTCTGATATTACGGGTAGAAAAGGGTCTTTTTACCTCAAGACAAGAAGAACAGACCTAAAGGACATTTTCATTCCTTTCGTAACTTCAAAGGACAAAAGTCTTCCTCTTCCAGGAGCAGTCCAAGTCTTCTTGGAAGCCCAATCAGTCTTGGAACAAGGGGAAGCAACCAAAGAAACCCTCAGCTGAATCTAAGTCAGCATGAAGGATCTTCCCCCGTTCCAGGATCGGTTTAAGTGGGGGGCAGAGTTTCCCTGTTTTGTCAAGCGTGGATACGAGATGTCCCAGATCCTTAGGCTGTGGACATAGTATCTCAGGGTTACAAAATAGAATTCAAATCTTTCCCTCCCAGGGGCAGATTCCACCTCTCAAGACTATCTGCAGATCAGGTAAAAAGAGAGGCATTCTTGAACTGCGTTCAGGACCTTTCCTCCCTGGGAGTGATTGTTCCAGTAAGGAAACAGGGTCTTGGATTTTATTCATATCTGTTTGTGGTTCCCAAAAGAGAGGCAACTTTTCGACCCATTTTAGACCTGAAGTGTGTCAACAAAATTCTCAGGGTACCTACCGTTCATCAAAATGGAAACCATTCGTTCCATTCTTCCTTTGGTCCAAGAGGGTCAGTTCATGATGACTATAGACCCGAAGGACGCATATCTTCATGTTCCCATCCACAGGGATCATCACAAATTCCTGAGATTTGCTTTTCTAGGCAAGCACTTTCCGTTTGGCCTTGCCACAGCTCCCAGAATTTTCTCAAAGGTTCTGGGGGCTCTTTTGACAGTGATCAGGTTTCTGGGTATGGCAGTGGCGCCCTACCAGGACTTTTCTACATTCCCACGGATGGAAAGTGAATCTGGAAACAGAGTTCCCTTGTTTCAGCTACAAGGGTATTTTTTAGGGACCATAATAGACTCCATATCTATAAAAAAAAATTTGGATGCAGGTCAGAATATCCAAAATTCTCTCCTCTTGCCTATCTCTACAGTCTACTGTTCGGCCATCAGTGGCTCAAAGTATAAAGATAATTGGTCTGATTGTCGCTTCCATGGGCATCATTCCTTTTGCTCGATTTCATTTGAGTGCTCTGCAGTTATGCATGCTCAGACAATGGAACGGAGACCATTCGGATCTGTCTGAGGATAGATCTAGACCAGTCGACAGACTCTCCCGTAGTGGCTTACTCAGGACCATCTGTCTCGGGGCACATGTTTCCGGAGACCTTTCTGGGTGATTGTGACCACGGACGCCAGCAGGCTTGGCTGGGGAGCAGTCTGGGACTCGTTAAAGGTGCAGGGACTATGGACTCGGGAGGAGTCTGCTCTCTCCATAAATATCTTGGAGTTGAAAGCGATTTACAATGCTTTGATGGATTGGCCTCAATTGTCCTTAGCCCGGTTTATCAGGTTCCAGTCGGACAACATCACCTCAGTGGCTTACATCAACCACCAGAGAAGAAGTTCTTTAGCCATGAAGGAGGTGACTCGGATTACTCAGTGGGCGGAAGCTCACAATTATCTTTTTGCCATCCACATTCCAGGAGTGGACAACTGGGAAGCAGATTTCCTGAGCAGACAGACGCTTCATCCCAGAGAGTGGGCTCTCCATCCGGAGGTGTTCTTTTGGTTAACCCTCAAGTGGGGGGGGGGGTACTGGAGTTGGATCTGATGGCGTCTCAGCAGAATGCCAAGGTACGGTTCAAGGTCAAGAGATCCGCAGGCCGCTTTGATAGATGCTCTGACGGTTCCTTGGGTATTTGGGTCTAGCATATTTGTTTGCGCTCCTTCCACGAGTCATTGCTCGTATCAAACAGGAGAGAGCATAGGTGATTCTAATAGCTCCTGCATGGCCTCGCAGGATCTGGTATGCAGACCTAGTGAAGATGTCATCTCTACCACCTTGGAGGTTACCTCTGAGGAAGGACCTTCTAACTTAGGGTCCATTCCTCCATCCAAATCTTGTTTCTCTGAAGCTGACTGCTTGGAGATTTAACCATTAGTTCTGGCTAAGTGTGAGTTTTCTGAGTCAGTCATTAAGACCATGCTGCAGGCTCGCAAGCCTGTAACTCGTAACATTTACCATAAGGTATGGCATAAATACCTTTATTGGTGTAACTCAAAGGGCTTCTCTTGGGGTAGGGTCAGGATTCCTAGAATTTTGTCTTCTCTCCAGGAAGGTCTGGAGAAATTGTCAGTCTGTTCTCTGAAAGGTCAGATTTCTGCATTATCTATTCTTTTACATAAGCGTCTGACGGATGTGCCAGATGTGCAATCTTTTTGTCAAGCCCTGGTCAGAATCAGGCCTGTGTTTAAACCTGTTGCTCCTCCTTGGAGCCTTAATCTTGTTCCTAAAGTTTTGCAGCAGGCTCTGTTTGAGCCAATGCATTCCATAGAAATTAAGTTGCTATCTTGAAAGGTTTTGTTTCTTATTGCTATCTCCTTTGTTCAGAGAGTTTCGGAACTCTCCACTTTTGCAGTGTGATTCGCCTTACCTTATCATTCATGTGGATAAGGCGGTTCTTCATACTAAATTGGGGTTTCTCCCTAAAGTTGTTTTGGATAAAAATATTAATCAGGAAATTATTGTTCCTTCTTTCTGTCCTAATCCTCCTTCTCATAAGGAACGTCTGTTGCATAACTTGGATGTTGTGCATGCTCTTAAATTCTACCTACAGGCGACTAAGGGTTTTCGCCAGTCTTCTGCCCTGTTTGTTTGTTTCTCAGGAAAGTATAAAGGTCAGAAGGCTACTGCTACTTCTTTCATTCTGGTTGAGAAGTATAATTCGTTTTGCTTATGAGACTGCTGGTCAGCAGCCTCCTGAGAAAATTACAGCTCATTCCACAAGGGCTGTCTCCTTCTTGGGCTTTCAAAAATGAAGCTTCTGTGGAACAGATTTGCAAGGCTGCAACTTGGTCCTCTGCATACTTTTTTCCAAATTTGATACTTTTGCCTCAGCTGAGGATTCTTTTGGGAGAAAGGTTCTTCAAGCGGTGGTGCCTTCTGTTTACGTCTGCCTGTCTTGTTCTCCCTCCCTGTTCATTGTGTCCTCTAACTTGGGTATTGGTTCCCTTTAGTATTTGGAATGACGTTGTGGACTCTCCATATCTTAGGAAAGAAAACAAAATTAATGCTTACCTGATACATTTCTTTCCGGATATGGAGAGTCCACGACCCCACCCTTAATTAAGACCGTTATTTTTGACTAAACCTAAGGCACCTCTACACCTTGTTATTACTTTTCTTTCATTTAATTAGCAAGAGTCCATGAGCTAGTGACGTATGGGATAAACATTCCTACCAGGAGGGGCAAAGTTTCCCAAACCTCAAAATGCCTATAAATACACCCCTCACCACACCCACAAATCAGTTTTACAAACTGGTGAAGTAAGTTTGTGCTAGATTCTACGTTTATATGCGCTCCGCAGCAGGTTGGAGCCCGGTTTTCCTCTCAGCGTGCAGTGAATGTCAGAGGGATGTGAGGAGAGTATTGCCTATTTGAATTCAATGATCTCCTTCTACGGGGTCTATTTCATAGGTTCTCTGTTATCGGTCGTAGAGATTCATCTCTTACCTCCCTTTTCAGATCGACGATATACTCTTATTTATATACCATTACCTCTGCTGATTTTCGTTTCAGTACTGGTTTGGCTTTCTACAACATGTACATGAGTGTCCTGGGGTAAGTAAGTCTTATTTTCTGTGACACTCTAAGCTATGGTTGGGCACTTTTTTTTATAAAGTTCTAAATATATGTATTCAAACATTTATTTGCCTTGACTCAGGATGTTCAACATTCCTTATTTCAGACAGTCAGTTTCATATTTGGGATAATGCATATGAATAAATCCATTTTTTTCTTACCTTAAAATTTGACTTTTTCACCTGTGGGCTATTAGGCTCGCGGGGGCTGAAAATGCTTCATTTTATTGCGTCATTCTTGGCGCTGACTTTTTTGGCGCAAATTTTTTTTCTGTTTCCGGCATCATACGTGTCGCCGGAAGTTGCGTCATTTTTGACGTTCTTTTGCGCCAAAAGTGTCGGCGTTCCGGATGTGGCGTCATTTTTGGCGCCAAAAGCATTTAGGCGCCAAATAATGTGGGCGGCATTTTTGGCGCTAAAAAATATGGGCATCACTATTGTCTCCACATTATTTAAGTCTCATTATTTATTGCTTCTGGTTGCTAGAAGCTTGTTCACTGGCATTTTTTTCCCATTCCTGAAACTGTCATTTAAGGAATTTGATCAATTTTGCTTTATATGTTGTTTTTTCTATTACATATTGCAAGATGTCCCACGTTGAAACTGAGTCAGAAGATACTTCTGGAAAATCGCTGCCTGGTGCTGGAGCTACCAAGCTAAGTGTATCTGCTGTAAACTTATGGTATCTGTTCCTCCAGCTGTTGTTTGTACTGTTTGTCATGACAAACTTGTTAATGCAGATAAAATTTCCTTTAGTACTGTTACATTACCTGTTGCTGTTCCGTCAACATCTAATACTCAGAGTGTTCCTGATAACATAAGAGATTTTGTTTCTAAATCCATTAAGAAGGCTATGTCTGTTATTCCTCCTTCTAGTAAACGTAAAAAGTCTTTTAAAACTTCTCATTTTTCAGATGAATTTTTAAATGAACATCATCATTCTGATTCTGATAATGGTTCTTCTGGTTCAGAGGATTCTGTCTCAGAGGTTGATGCTGATAAATCTTCATATTTATTTAAAATGGAATTTATTTATTCTTTACTTAAAGAAGTCCTAATTGCATTAGAAATTGAGGATTTTGGTCCTCTTGATACTAAATCTAAACGTTTAGATAAGGTTTTTAAATCTCCTGTAGTTATTCCAGAAGTTTTTCCTGTCCCTAGTGCTATTTCTGAAGTAATTTCCAGGGAATGGAATAATTTGGGTAATTCATTTACTCCTTCTAAACGTTTTAAGCAATTATATCCTGTGCCATCTGACAGATTAGAGTTTTGGGACAAAATCCCTAAGGTTGATGGGGCTGTCTCTACTCTTGCTAAGCGTACTACTATTCCTACGGCAGATGGTACTTCCTTTAAGGATCCTTTAGATAGGAAAATTGAATCCTTTCTAAGAAAAGCTTACTTGTGTTCAGGTAATCTTCTTAGACCTGCTATATCTTTAGCGGATGTTGCGGCAGCTTCAACTTTTTGGTTAGAAGCTTTAGCGCAACAAGTAACAGTTCATAATTCTCATAGCATTATTATTCTTCAACATGCTAATAATTTTATTTGTGATGCCATCTTTGATATCATTAGAGTTGATGTCAGGTATATGTCTCTAGCTATTTTAGCTAGAAGAGCTTTATGGCTTAAAACTTGGAATGCTGATATGTCTTCTAAGTCTACTCTGCTTTCCCTTTCTTTCCATGGTAATAAATTGTTTGGTTCTCAGTTGGATTCTATTATCTCAACTGTTACTGGAGGGAAAGGAACTTTTTTACCACAGGATAAAAAATCTAAAGGTAAATTTAGGTCTAATAATCGTTTTCGTTCCTTTCGTCACAACAAGGAACAAAAACCTGATCCTTCATCCTCAGGAGCGGTATCAGTTTGGAAACCATCTCCAGTCTGGAATAAATCCAAGACTTTTAGAAAATCAAAGCCAGCTCCTAAGTCCACATGAAGGTGCGGCCCTCATTCCAGCTCAGCTGGTAGGGGGCAGATTACGTTTTTTCAAAGAAATTTGGATCAATTCCGTTCACAATCTTTGGATTCAGAACATTGTTTCAGAAGGGTACAGAATTGGCTTCAAGATAAGGCCTCCTGCAAAGAGATTTTTTCTTTCCCGTGTCCCAGTAAACCCAGTGAAGGCTCAAGCATTTCTGAAATGTGTTTCAGATCTAGAGTTGGCTGGAGTAATTATGCCAGTTCCAGTTCTGGAACAGGGACTGGGGTTTTATTCAAATCTCTTCATTGTACCAAAGAAGGAGAATTCCTTCAGACCAGTTCTGGATCTAAAAATATTGAATCGTTTTGTAAGGATACCAACATTCAAAATGGTAACTGTAAGGACTATCCTGCCTTTTGTTCAGCAAGGGCATTATATGTCTACAATAGATTTACAGGATGCATATCTGCATATTCCGATTCATCCAGATCACTATCAGTTTCTGAGATTCTCTTTCCTAGACAAGCATTACCAGTTTGTGACTCTGCCGTTTGGCCTAGCTACAGCTCCAAGAATTTTTACGAAGGTTCTCGGTTCCCTTCTGTCTGTAATCAGAGAACAGGGTATTGTGGTATTTCCTTATTTGGACGATATCTTGGTACTTGCTCAGTCTTCACATTTAGCAGAATCTCATACGAATCGACTTGTGTTGTTTCTTCAACATCATGGTTGGAGGATCAATTTACCAAAAAGTTCTTTGATTCCTCAGACTCAAGTAACCTTTTTAGGTTTCCAGATAGATTCAGTGTCCATGACTCTATCTTTGACAGACAAGAGACGTCTAAAATTGATATCAGCTTGTCAAAACCTTCAGTCACAATCATTCCCTTCGGTAGCCTTATGCATGGAAATTCTAGGTCTTATGACTGCTGCATCGAACGCGATCCCCTTTGCTCGTTATCACATGCGGCCTCTTCAGCTCTGTATGCTGAACCAGTGGTGCAGGGATTACACAAAGATATCTCAATTAATATCTTTAAAACCGATTGTACGACACTCTCTGACGTGGTGGACAGATCACCATCGTTTAGTTCAGGGGGCTTCTTTTGTTCTTCCGACCTGGACTGTAATTTCAACAGATGCAAGTCTTACCGGTTGGGGAGCTGTGTGGGGGTCTCTGACAGCCCAAGGGGTTTGGGAATCTCAGGAGGTGAGATTACCGATCAATATTTTGGAACTCCGTGCAATTTTCAGAGCTCTTCAGTCTTGGCCTCTTCTAAAGAGAGAATCGTTCATTTGTTTTCAGACAGACAATGTCACAACTGTGGCATACATCAATCATCAAGGAGGGACTCACAGTCCTCTGGCTATGAAAGAAGTATCTCGAATTCTGGTATGGGCGGAATCCAGCTCCTGTCTAGTTTCTGCGGTTCATATCCCAGGTATAGACAATTGGGAAGCGGATTATCTCAGTCGCCAAACGTTACATCCGGGCGAATGGTCTCTTCACCCAGAGGTATTTCTTCAGATTGTTCAAATGTGGGGTCTTCCAGAAATAGATCTGATGGCTTCTCATCTAAACAAGAAACTTCCCAGGTATCTGTCCAGATCCAGGGATCCTCAAGCGGAAGCAGTGGATGCGTTGTCACTTCCTTGGAAGTATCATCCTGCCTATATCTTTCCGCCTCTAGTTCTTCTTCCAAGAGTAATCTCCAAGATTCTGAAGGAATGCTCGTTTGTTCTGCTGGTGGCTCCAGCATGGCCTCACAGGTTTTTTTATGCGGATCTTGTCCGGATGGTCTCTTGCCAACCGTGGACTTTTCCGTTAAGACCAGACCTTCTGTCTCAAGGTCCTTTTTTCCATCAGGATCTCAAATCCTTAAATTTAAAGGTATGGAGATTGAACACTTTATTCTTAGTCAAAGAGGTTTCTCTGACTCTGTGATTAATACTATGTTACAGGCTCTTAAATCTGTATCTAGGGAGATATATTATAGAGTCTGGAAGACTTATATTTCTTGGTGTCTTTCTCATCATTTTTCCTGGCATTCTTTTAGAATTCCGAGAATTTTACAGTTTCTTCAGGATGGTTTGGACAAAGGTTTGTCTGCAAGTTCCTTGAAAGGACAAATCTCTGCTCTTTCTGTTCTTTTTCACAGAAAGATTGCTAATCTTCCTGATATTCATTGTTTTGTTCAAGCTTTGGTTCGTATAAAACCTGTCATTAAGTCAATTTCTCCTCCTTGGAGTTTGAATTTGGTTCTGGGGGCTCTTCAAGCTCCTCCGTTTGAACCTATGCATTCTTTGGACATTAAATTACTTTCTTGGAAAGTTTTGTTCCTTTTGGCCATCTCTTCTGCCAGA
The DNA here is from genome assembly GCF_027579735.1 of Bombina bombina. Classification (NCBI taxonomy): domain Eukaryota; kingdom Metazoa; phylum Chordata; class Amphibia; order Anura; family Bombinatoridae; genus Bombina; species Bombina bombina. The sequence goes on along the minus strand of NC_069499.1, from coordinate 1,554,763,745 downwards.
AGAGTTTCTGAATTATCTGCTCTTTCTTGTGAGTCTCCTTTTCTGATTTTTCATCAGGATAAGGCGGTGTTGCAAACTTCTTTTAAATTTTTACCTAAGGTTGTGAATTCTAACAACATTAGTAGAGAAATTGTGGTTCCTTCATTATGTCCTAATCCTAAGAATTCTAAGGAGAAATCATTGCATTCTTTGGATGTAGTTAGAGCTTTGAAATATTATGTTGAAGCTACTAAGAATTTCCGAAAGACTTCTAGTCTATTTGTTATCTTTTCCGGTTCTTGGAAAGGTCAGAAGGCTTCTGCCATTTCTTTGGCATCTTGGTTGAAATCTTTAATTCATCATGCTTATGTCGAGTCGGGTAAGACTCCGCCTCAAAGGATTACAGCTCATTCTACTAGGTCAGTTTCTACTTCCTGGGCGTTTAGGAATGAAGCTTCGGTTGATCAGATTTGCAAAGCAGCAACTTGGTCTTCTTTGCATACTTTTACTAAATTCTACCATTTTGATGTGTTTTCTTCTTCTGAAGCAGTTTTTGGTAGAAAAGTACTTCAGGCAGCTGTTTCAGTTTGATTCTTCTGCTTATAATTTCAGTTTTTTTCATTATAAGATTTAAACTTTGTTTTGGGTGTGGATTATTTTCAGCGGAATTGGCTGTCTTTATTTTATCCCTCCCTCTCTAGTGACTCTTGCGTGGAAGATCCACATCTTGGGTAGTCATTATCCCATACATCACTAGCTCATGGACTCTTGCTAATTACATGAAAGAAAACATAATTTATGTAAGAACTTACCTGATAAATTCATTTCTTTCATATTAGCAAGAGTCCATGAGGCCCACCCTTTTTTTGTGGTGGTTATGATTTTTTTGTATAAAGCACAATTATTCCAATTCCTTATATTTATGCTTCGCACTTTTTTCTTATCACCCCACTTCTTGGCTATTCGTTAAACTGATTTGTGGGTGTGGTGAGGGGTGTATTTATAGGCATTTTGAGGTTTGGGAAACTTTGCCCCTCCTGGTAGGAATGTATATCCCATACGTCACTAGCTCATGGACTCTTGCTAATATGAAAGAAATTAATTTATCAGGTAAGTTCTTACATAAATTGTTTTTCCATTTACCTTCGGTCGCATGACTGGGGACTATGGGTAGGGGAGTGACACCTACCAGCTTTGCTGTGGTGCTCTTTGCCTCCTCCTGCTAGCCAGGCGTAATATTCCCACTAGTAATTGGAATGACGTCGTGGACTCTCCATATCCGGAAAGAAATTCATCAGGTAAACATAAATTTTGTTTTTCTCATATAAAAGAGTTGTGGGTTTATTTTTTTGGCGTTAGACCTTTAGTTAACATCGTATTTGGTGGCGCTCTTAGCAATAAGGTGAGTGCAGGTCATTGGACTGGATGATAGAATGCTCTCTGCTCAATATGATCTAAAAATAATCAGTGAGTGCTATAAAGTCTGACACTATGATCTAAAGACACATTTTATACTTTGAGCTGTGCAATAGCAAGATATATACAAGCAGGAAAAAACTCGATAAACTAAGCATTTTCAAAACCTATTTAATGTACGCTGTTAAAACCGGATTCATATTACGCATAAAAATTTGTATAAACTGTTCATATCCAAATGGGTGTCTTAAAAACTTACTGCAAATTGTTAATTTATATTATTCCATTAAAAATAGTCCTTAAATTTCATGGAAACATTTATGAAATCAAAGTTGAAATCGTAAGCAAGATGTATATATCAAGTTTGGTATTGGAATGACTTAGAAATCTAAAACACAAACCTTTTCTTTCGTGGTTTAGCGCATACAATTTAAAAAAAAGTTTCCAATTTTACATCTATTATAAAATAAAATTTTGTTCCCATGATATTCTGTGTTGATGAGATACCTAGATAGTATCTGGAGCACTACATGACAGGAAATAGTGCTGCCCTCTAGTGTTCTTGCAAATGGATTACAATCTTGCTAAATTGTGCCGAATAGTGCTCCAGAAATGGGCTGGCTCCTGAGCTTACATCACTGCTTTTTAACAAAAGATACCAAGAGAACAGAAATAAATTAAAGTTGTTTATAATCACATGTTCTATCTAAATCATGAAAGAAAAAAAATTGGGTTTTGTATCCCTTTTAAAGGGATATAAAAACCCAAATGTTTATTTCATGGTTCAGATAGAGAATGCAATTTTTGAAACAACTTTTCAGTTTATTGCTATTATCTAATTTGCTTCATCCTATTGGTAACCTTTGTTGAAGAAACAGCAATGCAAATGGGTGAGCCAATAACATGAGGCATTTATATGCAGCCACCAATCAGAAGCTCCTGAGCCTACCTAGGATAGCTTTTAAACACAGGATTCCAAGATATCAAAACAAACCAGATAATAGAAGTAAATTGTTTAACATTGCATGTGATTTCTGAATCTTAAGAGAAAATGTGTTTCATGTCCCTTTAAGCATATTATTCCTGTAGGTCCCCCATTTCTTCTTTGTATAAACAAATTTGTAATGTTATTGATAGTTTAGATGAGTTTAATTCATCAGTTGTAATGCAGATGCGCTATACTGTAGCCGTGACAGTCTAATACCCTGCGCTCTGGCCGCTCACATATATATAAAAACAATGTATTATTATTTCTCCTGTTAAGTGTAGTCAGTCCACGGGTCATCCATTACTTATGGGATTATAACTCCTCCCTAACAGGAAGTGCAAGAGGATCACCCAAGCAGAGCTGCTATATAGCTCCTCCCCTCTACGTCATATCCAGTCATTCTCTTGCACCTAACTAAAGATAGGACGCGTGAGAGGACTGTGGTGTGTTAAACTTAGTTTTCTTCTGTTATGTGTGATCAGTCCACGGGTCATCATTACTTCTGGGATATAACTCCTCCCCAACAGGAAATGCAAGAGGATTCACCCAGCAGAGCTGCATATAGCTCCTCCCCTCTACGTCAGTCCCAGTCATTCTCTTGCACCCAACGACTAGATAGGATGTGTGAGAGGACTATGGTGATTATACTTAGTTTTTATGACTTCAATCAAAAGTTTGTTATTTTAAAATAGCACCGGAGCGTGTTATTACTTCTCTGGCAGAGTTTGAGGAAGAATCTGACAGAGATTTTTTTACTATGATTTTAACCGGAGTCGTTAAGATCATATTGCTGTTCTCGACCATCTGAGGGAGGTAAAGGCTTCAGATCAGGGGACAGCGGGCAGATGAATCTGCATTGAGGTATGTGGCAGTTTTTGTTTTCTGAATGGAATTGATGAGAAAAGCCTGCCATACCGTTAAAATGACATGTATGTATACACTTCAGTATTCTGGGGATGGTATTTCACCGGAACTACTGTGTTAAGGTCACTAATCCTTTTAATAACTATTCTCATGTTAAACGTTTTTGCTGGAATGTAGAATCGTTTACATTGCTGAGGTACTGTGTGAATAAATGTTTGGGCATTATTTTCCACTTGGCAGTTTTTTGCTTTAATTGTGACAGTTTCGTTTCTCTTCACTGCTGTGTGGGAGAGGGAGGGGCCGTTTTTGGCGCTCTTTGCTACGCATCAAAAAATTCCAGTCAGCTACTTTTATATGTCCTGCATGATCCGGTTCATCTCTGACAGATCTCAGGGGTCTTCAAACTTCTTTGAAGGGAGGTAAATTCTCTCAGCAGAGCTGTGAGAATTCTTATAGTGACTGTGTATAAAAAAACGTTGTTTTGTTTTCTTATGTACAAATTTAATTAGTGTTGTTTTTTACTAATGGGAACAAACCTTTGCTAAAAGTTGTGTTGTTTTAAAATTTGATGCAATAACTGTTTTTCAGTTCATTATTTCAACTGTCATTTAATCGTTAGTACCTCTTTGAGGCACAGTACGTTTTTTGCTAAAAAAGATTATAACCAAGTTGTAAGTTTTTTGCTAGTGTGTTAAACATGTCTGACTCAGAGGAAGATATCTGTGTCATTTGTTCCAATGCCAAGGTGGAGCCCAATAGAAATTTATGTACTAACTGTATTGATGCTACTTTAAATAAAAGTCAATCTGTACAATGTGAACAAATTTCACCAAACAGCGAGGGGAGAGTTATGCCGACTAACTCGCCTCACGCGACAGTACCTGCATCTCCCGCCCGGGAGGTGCGTGATATTTTGGCGCCTAGTACATCTGGGCGGCCATTACAGATAACATTACAAGATATGGCTACTGTTATGACTGAAGTTTTGTCTAAATTACCTGAACTAAGAGGCAAGCGTGATCACTCTGGGGTGAGAACAGAGTGCGCTGACAATGCTAGGGCCATGTCTGATACTGCGTCACAGCTCGCAGAGCATGAGGACGGAGAGCTTCATTCTGTGGGTGACGGTTCTGATCCAAACAGATTGGACTCAGATATTTCAAATTTTAAATTTAAATTGGAGAACCTCCGTGTACTACTAGGGGAGGTCTTAGCAGCTCTCAACGATTGTAACACTGTTGCAATACCAGAGAAACTGTGTAGGTTGGATAAATACTTTGCGGTACCGGCGAGTACTGACGTTTTTCCTATACCTAAGAGACTAACTGAAATTGTTACTAAGGAGTGGGATAGACCCGGTGTGCCGTTCTCACCCCCTCCAATATTTAGAAAGATGTTTCCAATAGACGCCACCACTCGGGACTTATGGCAAACGGTCCCCAAGGTGGAGGGAGCAGTTTCTACTTTAGCTAAGCGTACCACTATCCCGGTGGAGGATAGCTGTGCTTTCTCAGATCCAATGGATAAAAAATTAGAGGGTTACCTTAAGAAAATGTTTGTTCAACAAGGTTTTATATTACAACCCCTTGCATGTATCGCGCCGATTACGGCTGCGGCAGCATTTTGGATTGAGTCGCTTGAAGAGAACCTTAGTTCCTCTACGCTAGACGACATTACGGACAGGCTTAGAGTCCTTAAACTAGCTAATTCTTTCATTTCGGAGGCCGTAGTACATTTAACCAAACTTACGGCTAAGAACTCAGGATTCGCCATACAGGCACGCAGGGCACTGTGGCTAAAATCCTGGTCAGCTGATGTTACTTCTAAGTCCAAATTACTTAATATACCTTTCAAGGGGCAGTCCTTATTCGGGCCCGGTTTGAAAGAAATTATCGCTGACATTACGGGAGGTAAGGGCCACGCCCTACCTCAAGACAAGGCCAAAGCTAAGGCTAGACAGTCTAATTTTCGTCCCTTTCGGAATTTCAAAACAGGAGCAGCATCAACCTCCACTGCACCAAAACAGGAAGGAGCTGTTGCTCGTTACAGGCAAGGCTGGAAGCCTAACCAGTCCTGGAACAAAAGCAAGCAGGCCAGGAAACCTGCTGCTGCCCCAAAGACAGCATGAACCGAGAGCCCCCGATCCGGGACCGGATCTAGTAGGGGGCAGACTCTCTCTCTTCGCCCAGGCCTGGGCAAGAGATGTTCAGGATCCCTGGGCACTAGAGATCATATCTCAGGGATACCTTCTAGACTTCAAATTATCTCCCCCAAGAGGGAGATTTCATCTGTCAAGGTTGTCAACAAACCAGATAAAGAAAGAAGCGTTTCTACGCTGCGTACAAGATCTGTTAACAATGGGAGTGATCCATCCGGTTCCGTGGTCGGAACAAGGACAAGGGTTCTACTCAAACCTGTTTGTGGTTCCCAAAAAAGAGGGAACTTTCAGGCCAATCTTAGATTTAAAGACTCTAAACAAATTCCTAAGAGTTCCATCGTTCAAAATGGAAACTATTCGGACAATCTTACCCATGATCCAAGAGGGTCAGTACATGACCACAGTGGATTTAAAGGATGCTTACCTTCACATACCGATCCACAAAGATCATCACCGGTATCTAAGGTTTGCCTTCTTAGACAGGCACTACCAGTTTGTAGCTCTTCCATTCGGATTGGCTACGGCTCCAAGAATCTTCACAAAGGTTCTGGGTGCCCTTCTAGCGGTACTAAGACCGCGAGGGATTTCGGTAGCTCCGTACCTAGACGACATTCTAATACAAGCTTCAAGCTTTCAAACTGCCAAGTCTCATACAGAATTAGTTCTGGCATTTCTAAGGTCGCATGGATGGAAAGTGAACGAAAAGAAGAGTTCTCTCTTTCCTCTCACAAGAGTTCCATTCTTGGGGACTCTTATAGATTCTGTAGAAATGAAGATTTACCTGACAGAAGACAGGTTAACAAAACTTCAAAATGCATGCCGCGTCCTTCATTCCATTCAACACCCGTCAGTAGCTCAATGCATGGAGGTGATCGGCTTAATGGTAGCGGCAATGGACATAGTACCTTTTGCACGCCTACACCTCAGACCGCTGCAATTATGCATGCTAAGTCAGTGGAATGGGGATTACTCAGATTTGTCCCCTACTCTGAATCTGAATCAAGAGACCAGAAATTCTCTTCTATGGTGGCTTCATCGGCCACACCTGTCCAGGGGAATGCCATTCAGCAGGCCAGACTGGACAATTGTAACAACAGACGCCAGCCTACTAGGTTGGGGCGCTGTCTGGAATTCTCTGAAGGCTCAGGGACTATGGAATCAGGAGGAGAGTCTCCTTCCAATAAACATTCTGGAATTGAGAGCAGTTCTCAATGCCCTTCTGGCTTGGCCCCAGTTAATAACTCGGGGGTTCATCAGGTTTCAGTCGGACAACATCACGACTGTAGCTTACATCAACCATCAGGGAGGGACAAGAAGCTCCCTAGCAATGATGGAAGTATCAAAGATAATTCGCTGGGCAGAGTCTCACTCTTGCCACCTGTCAGCAATCCACATCCCGGGAGTGGAGAACTGGGAGGCGGATTTCTTGAGTCGCCAGACTCTTCATCCGGGGGAGTGGGAACTTCATCCGGAGGTCTTTGCCCAAATACTTCGACGTTGGGGCAAACCAGAGATAGATCTCATGGCGTCTCGCCAGAACGCCAAACTTCCTCGCTACGGGTCCAGATCCAGGGATCCGGGAGCAGTTCTGATAGATGCTTTGACAGCACCTTGGAACTTCAGGATGGCTTATGTGTTTCCACCCTTCCCGCTGCTTCCTCGATTGATTGCCAAAATCAAACAGGAGAGAGCATCAGTAATTCTAATAGCACCTGCTTGGCCACGCAGGACTTGGTATGCAGATCTAGTGGACATGTCATCCTGTCCGCCTTGGTCTCTACCTCTAAGACAGGACCTTCTGATACAGGGTCCATTCAAACATCAAAATCTAACTTCTCTGAAGCTGACTGCTTGGAAATTGAACGCTTGATTTTATCAAAACGTGGTTTTTCTGAGTCGGTTATTGATACCCTGATTCAGGCTAGGAAGCCTGTTACCAGAAGGATTTACCATAAAATATGGCGGAAATACCTATACTGGTGCGAATCCAAAGGTTACTCCTGGAGTAAGGTTAGGATCGCTAGGATATTGTCTTTTCTACAAGAAGGTTTAGAAAAGGGTTTATCAGCTAGTTCATTAAAGGGACAGATTTCAGCTCTGTCCATCTTGTTACACAGACGTCTGTCAGAAAATCCAGACGTCCAGTCCTTTTGTCAGGCTTTAGCTAGGATCAAGCCTGTGTTTAAAGCTGTTGCTCCACCATGGAGTTTAAACTTAGTTCTTAACGTTTTACAGGGTGTTCCGTTTGAACCCCTTCATTCCATTGATATAAAAATGTTATCTTGGAAAGTTCTGTTTTTAATGGCTATTTCCTCGGCTCGAAGAGTCTCTGAGTTATCAGCCTTACATTGTGATTCCCCTTATCTGATTTTTCACTCAGACAAGGTAGTTCTGCGTACTAAACCTGGGTTCTTACCTAAGGTAGTCACTAACAGGAACATCAATCAAGAGATTGTTGTCCCATCCTTGTGTCCAAATCCTTCTTCAAAGAAGGAACGTCTTTTACACAATCTGGATGTAGTTCGTGCCCTCAAGTTCTACTTGCAGGCAACTAAAGATTTTCGCCAAACTTCTTCCTTGTTTGTCGTTTACTCTGGACAGAGGAGAGGTCAAAAAGCTTCTGCTACCTCTCTCTCTTTTTGGCTTCGTAGCATAATACGTTTAGCCTATGAGACTGCTGGACAGCAGCCTCCTGAAAGAATTACAGCTCACTCCACTAGAGCTGTGGCTTCCACTTGGGCCTTTAAGAATGAGGCCTCTGTTGAACAGATTTGCAAGGCTGCAACTTGGTCTTCGCTTCATACTTTTTCCAAATTTTACAAATTTGACACTTTTGCTTCTTCGGAGGCTATTTTTGGGAGAAAGGTTCTTCAGGCAGTGGTTCCTTCTGTATAATGAGCCTGCCTATCCCTCCCGTCATCCGTGTACTTTTGCTTTGGTATTGGTATCCCAGAAGTAATGATGACCCGTGGACTGATCACACATAACAGAAGAAAACATAATTTATGCTTACCTGATAAATTCCTTTCTTCTGTTGTGTGATCAGTCCACGGCCCGCCCTGTTTTAAGGCAGGTAAATATCTTTTAAATTATACTCCAGTCACCACTTCACCCTTGGTTACTCCTTTCTCGTTGTTTCTTGGTCGAATGACTGGGACTGACGTAGAGGGGAGGAGCTATATGCAGCTCTGCTGGGTGAATCCTCTTGCATTTCCTGTTGGGGAGGAGTTATATCCCAGAAGTAATGATGACCCGTGGACTGATCACACAACAGAAGAAAGGAATTTATCAGGTAAGCATAAATTATGTTTTTATTTCTTCAATCAAAAGTTTGTTATTTTAAACGGCACCGGAGTGTGTTTGTTCTCAGGCAGCATTAGAAGAAGAATCTGCCTGAGTTTTCTATGATCTTAGCGGTTGTAACTAAGATCCACTTGCTGTTCTCGGCCATTCTGAGGAGTGAGGTAACTTCAGAACAGGGGATAGCATGCAGGGCCCACCTGCAAGGAGGTATGTGCAGTAAATTATTTTCTAAGGAATGGAATTGACTGAGAAAATACTGCTAATACCGATGTAATGTAAGTGCAGCCTTAAATTCAGTAGTAGCGACTGGTATCAGGCTGATAAGTATGTATGTATACTCTGAGGTATTTCTGGGGAATGGAATTTCACTAAGAAAATACTGTCAATATTAAAGTAATATTTGAGCCTGCACTGCAGTGAAAGCGACTAGCAGCAGGCTTATTAATAACACTTCATAATTTTCAATTTTAAAACGTTTACTGGCATGTTAATCGTTTTTTCTGAGGTACTTGGTGATAAAACTTTATGGGCATGATTTTTACCACATGGCTGTCGTTTTTTTCTGCATAAAAACAGTTTACTGAGCTTCCCCACTGTTGTAATATGAGTGGGAGGGGCCTATTTTAGCGCTTTATTGCGCAGTAAAAATTTAGTCACAGTCTTCCTATTTCTTCCTCCATGATCCAGGACGTCTCTACAGAGCCCAGGGGTCTCCAAAACTAGTTTTGAGGGAGGTAATCAGTCACAGCAGACCTGTGACAGTGTGTTTGACTGTGATAAAAACGTTTATTATTTCAACTGTTATCCGTTTTGGGTATTAAGGGGTTAATCATCCTTTTGCTGGTGGGTGCAATCCTCTGCTAACTTTATACATTTTCTGTTAAAATTTGGTTGTTTTAACATATTTGGTTCATTGTTAATTCAACTGTCACATTTTTATGTTTCTTAAAGGCGCAGTAGCGTTTTTTATATAGCTTGTAAATTTATTTAAAAGTTTTTTCCAAGCTTGATAGTGTTATTGCTAGTCTGTTTAAACATGTCTGACACAGATGAATCTGTTTGTTCACTATGTTTAAAGGCCAATGTGGAGCCCAATAGAAATTTGTGCACTCAATGTATAGATGTTACTTTGAATAAAAGTCAAACTTTATATGTTAAAAGAATATCACCAGACAACGAGGGGCAAGTTATGCCGACTAACTCTCCTCACGTGTCAGTACCTTCGCCTCCCGCTCAGGAGGTGCGTGATATTGTGGCGCCAAGTACATCAGGGCGGCCCATACAAATCGCTTTGCAAGACATGGCTAATGTTATGACTGAAGTACTATCTAAATTGCCAGAATTAAGAGGTAAACGCGATCACTCTGGGGTAAGAACAGAGTGCGCTGATAATAGTAGAGCCATGTCTGATACTGCGTCACAATTTGCAGAACATGAGGACGGAGAGCTTCATTCTGTGGGTGACGGATCTGATCCAAGTAAACTGGATTCAGAGATTTCAAATTTTTAAATTTAAGCTTGAGAACCTCCGTGTATTACTAGGGGAGGTATTAGCGGCTCTGAATGATTGTAACACGGTTGCAATTCCAGAGAAAGTATGTAGGCTGGATAAATATTTTGCGGTACCGGCGTGTACTGACGTTTTTCCTATACCTAAAAGGCTTACAGAAATTGTTAATAAGGAGTGGGATAGACCCGGTGTGCCCTTTTCACCCCCTCCTATATTTAGAAAAATGTTTCCAATAGACGCCACCACACGGGACCTATGGCAGACGGTCCCTAAGGGGGAGGGAGCAGTTTCTACTCTGGCTAAGCGCACCACTATCCCGGTGGAGGATAGCTGTGCTTTTTCAGATCCAATGGATAAAAAGTTAGAGGGTTACCTTAAGAAAATGTTTGTTCAACAAGGTTTTATATTACAACCCCTTGCATGCATCGCGCCTGTCACTGCTGCGGCGGCATTCTGGTTTGAGTCTCTGGAAGAGACCCTTAGCACAGCTCCATTGGATGAGATTATGAACAAGCTTAAAGCCCTTAAGCTAGCTAATTCATTTATTTCTGATGCCGTAGTACACTTAACCAAACTTACGGCTAAGAACTCCGGATTCGACATTCAAGCGCGCAGAGCGCTGTGGCTTAAATCCTGGTCAGCTGATGTGACTTCTAAATCTAAATTGCTTAATATTCCTTTCAAAGGGCAGACATTATTCGGGACCGGCTTGAAAGAAATTATCGCTGACATTACTGGAGGTAAGGGCCATGCCCTGCCTCAAGACAGGGCCAAACCAAAGACTAAACAGTCTAATTTTCGTGCCTTTCGTAACTTCAAGGCAGGAGCAGCATCAACTTCCTCCGCTCCAAGACAGGAAGGAACTGTTGCTCGCTACAGACAGGGCTGGAAACCTAACCAGTCCTGGAACAAGGGCAAGCAGGCCAGAAAACCTGCTGCTGCCCCTAAGACAGCATGAAGTGAGGGCCCCCGATCCGGAAACGGATATAGTGGGGGGCAGACTTTCTCTCTTTGCCCAGGATTGGGCAAGAGATGTCCAGGATCCCTGGGCGTTGGAAATCATATCTCAGGGATATCTTCTGGACTTCAAAGCTTCTCCTCCACAAGGGAGATTTCATCTTTCAAGGTTATCAGCAAACCAGATAAAGAAAGAGGCGTTTCTACGCTGTGTACAAGACCTCTTACTAATGGGAGTGATCCACCCAGTTCTGCGGTCGGAACACGGGCAAGGATTCTATTCAAATCTGTGGTTCCCAAAAAAGAGGGAACCTTCAGACCAATCTTGGACTTAAAGATCCTAAACAAATTCCTAAGAGTTCCATCGTTCAAAATGGAAACTATTCGAACCATCTTACCCATGACCCAAGAGGGTCAGTACATGACCACAGTGGATTTAAAGGATGCTTACCTTCACATACCGATTCACAAGGATCATTACCGGTATCTAAGATTTGCCTTCCTAAACAGGCATTACCAGTTTGTAGCTCTTCCCTTCGGGTTAGCTACGGCTCCAAGAATCTTTACAAAGGTTCTGGGCTCTCTTCTGGCGGTACTAAGACCGCGAGGCATAGCGGTAGCTCCGTACCTAGACGACATTTTGATACAAGCGTCAAGTTTCCAAACTGCCAAGTCGCATACAGAGTTAGTTCTGGCATTTCTAAGGTCGCATGGGTGGAAGGTGAACGTAGAAAAGAGTTCTCTATTGCCACTCACAAGAGTTCCCTTTCTAGGGACTCTTATAGATTCTGTAGAAATGAAAATTTACCTGACGGGAGGACAGGTTATCAAAACTTCTAAATGCTTGCCGTGTCCTTCATTCCATTCAACACCCGTCAGTGGCTCAGTGCATGGAGGTAATCGGCTTAATGGTAGCGGCAATGGACATAGTACCATTTGCGCGCCTGCATCTCAGACCGCTGCAATTGTGCATGCTAAGTCAGTGGAATGGGGATTACTCAGATTTGTCCCCTCTGCTAAATCTGGATCAAGAGACCAGAGATTCTCTTCTATGGTGGCTTTCTCGGCCACATCTGTCCAAGGGGATGCCCTTCCGCAGGCCAGATTGGACGATTGTAACAACAGACGCCAGCCTTTTAGGTTGGGGCGCAGTCTGGAATTCCCTGAAGGCTCAGGGATCATGGACTCAGGAGGAGAGACTCCTTCCAATAAACATTCTGGAATTAAGAGCAATTTTCAATGCTCTTCTGGCTTGGCCTCAGTTAGCAACTCTGAGGTTCATCAGGTTTCAGTCGGACAACATCACGACTGTGGCTTACATCAACCATCAAGGAGGAACAAGGAGTTCCCTAGCGATGATGGAAGTCTCAAAGATAATTCGCTGGGCAGAGTCTCACTCTTGCCACCTGTCAGCGATCCACATCCCAGGCGTGGAGAACTGGGAGGCGGATCTCGCCAGAACGCCAAGCTTCCTTGTTACAGATCCAGGTCCAGGGACCCGGGAGCGGTGCTGATAGATGCTCTGACAGCACCTTGGGTCTTCAACATGGCTTATGTGTTTCCACCTTTCCCGATGCTTCCTCGATTGATTGCCAGGATCAAACAGGAGAGAGCATCGGTGATTCTAATAGCGCCTGCGTGGCCACGCAGGACCTGGTATGCAGATCTAGTGGACATGTCGTCCTGTCCACCATGGTCTCTGCCTCTGAGACAGGACCTTCTGATTCAGGGTCCTTTCAAACATCCAAATCTAATTTCTCTGAGGCTGACTGCATGGAGATTGAACGCTTGATTCTATCAAAGCGTGGATTCTCGGAGTCAGTGATTGATACCTTAATACAGGTTAGGAAACCTGTTACCAGGAAAATTTACCATAAAATATGGCGTAAATACTTATATTGGTGCTAATTCAAGAGTTACTCATGGAGTAAGGTTAGGATTCCTAGGATATTGTCTTTTCTACAAGAGGGTTTAGAAAAGGGTTTATCTGCTAGTTCATTAAAGGGACAGATTTCAGCTCTGTCTATCCTTTTACACAAACGTCTGGCAGAAGTTCTAGACGTTCAGGCTTTTTGTCAGGCTTTGGCTAGGATTAAGCCTGTGTTTAAGACTGTTGCTCCGCCGTGGAGCTTAAACTTAGTTCTTAACGTTCTGCAAGGTGTTCCGTTTGAACCCCTTCATTCCATCGATATCAAGCTGTTATCTTGGAAAGTTCTGTTTTTAATGGCTATTTCCTCGGCTCGAAGAGTCTCTGAGTTATCGGCCTTACATTGTGATTCTCCTTATCTGATTTTTCATTCAGACAAGGTAGTTCTGCGTACTAAACCTGGGTTCTTACCTAAGGTAGTCACTAACAAGAATATCAATCAAGAGATTGTTGTTCCATCATTGTGCCCTAACCCTTCTTCAAAGAAGGAACGACTTTTGCACAATCTGGACGTCGTCTGTGCCCTGAAATTTTATTTGCAGGCAACTAAAGATTTTCGTCAAACTTCTTCCCTGTTTGTCGTTTATTCTGGACAGAGGAGAGGTCAAAAAGCTTCGGCTACCTCTCTCTTTTTGGCTTCGTAGCATAATACGTTTAGCCTATGAGACTGCTGGACAGCAGCCTCCTGAAAGGATTACAGCTCATTCTACTAGAGCTGTGGCTTCCACTTGGGCCTTTAAGAATGAGGCCTCTGTTGAACAGATTTGCAAGGCTGCAACTTGGTCTTCACTTCACACTTTTTCAAAATTTTACAAATTTGACACTTTTGCTTCTTCGGAGGCTGTTTTTGGGAGAAAGGTTCTACAGGCAGTGGTTCCTTCAGTGTAAAGATCCTGCCTGTCCCTCCCGTCATCCGTGTACTTTTAGCTTTGGTATTGGTATCCCATAAGTAATGGATGACCCGTGGACTGACTACACTTAACAGGAGAAAATATCATTTTCCTGATAAATTCATTTCTCCTTTAGTGTAGTCAGTCCACGGCCCGCCCTGTTTTTACGGCAGGTCTAAATTTTAATTAAACTCCAGTCACCACTGCACCCTATAGTTTCTCCTTTCTCGTATGGTTTCGTTCGAATGACTGGATATGACGTAGAGGGGAGGAGCTATATAGCAGCTCTGCTTGGGTGATCCTCTTGCACTTCCTGTTAGGGAGGAGTTATAATCCCATAAGTAATGGATGACCCGTGGACTGACTACACTACAGGAGAAATGAATTTATCAGGTAAGCATAAATTATATTTTTTGAGTCAACGGTTTTGAACTGTTTTCTAACTGGCGCTATAGCTACAAAAAAATAAATTGTGCGAGTGCCGTACTGCTAGAACGTGGATTGGAGAACAGTTCAAACCATTGGCTCACATACCAGGAGAGCAGGGTATTAGAATTTCAGCGCAACATTAAAAAGTAAGTTAGGACACATCTTAATTACTGATTAATTAAACTCAGGCACAAGCAGGGAACCAGCACACTTTCTCATTCAGCTGCCGGGGTGCGCTTCCAAACAATCAAATACCAATAATACCAAAGAAGGCACTCTCCGTTTACAAAACAGTTTAATGGTAAACATTTTCGGGGTCTCCCCCGTCCTCAGACCACTTACAAACATTAACACATCACCTTAAATAACTACTTACCCCCACCGTGAGATACCGCCATCAGTCTCCCAGCCTCCGTGTAGCGCAACTGCGCATGCGCGCCCGGAAATAGGGAGAGCCAACGGGGACAAACTAAAAAGCAAAAGTGAAAATAGTAATCCTAATCACATACAAGTAAAACAATGCAGACATTGATACATAACTATAGAACTAATGCCAGTGCTGATCTACATATTAGTTTTCCTGCCTTAGGCTAAACACACTGTAAATTATACTAATCGTCATTAGACCCCTGCACTGGCTAATATAATATATGTCTAACAATTACCTAAACTTCATCCTGTTAGCCAAAATGTTTTAAAGGGGTTGACCACATGTATTCAAATAACTACATATGTAATATTCTTTTACCACAGTCTGAAATTAAGCACATAGTTAAAGCTGTCATACAAGTAAGCATCATACGAAGTTAAACACATAGTTAGAACAGGCAGACCTGATATGTCCTCTTTTGAGACCTACACTCAGACCATCAACACTACTTGGTTAGACATATTCAATACTTGATACCTGATACCCTGCTCCTTAGATTGACATAAACATTACTGTTAGGAGCCCTAGGTTGAAGAGTACCCCAAATAGTGTCAGAAACTCAATAAAAGAAATGGCCCACTAAAAATGTGCCCACAAATACTAAATAAACAATATCCCTATCATCTGGACTAAAAGATAGGAGTCAGAGAGCATATATCCACCACAACCCTTATAGAAAACACTGATAGTCCAACTGGACATTGAGTCCCTTTGGATACATGGTATCCAAATTAAAAATCCACTGGGACTCCCGTTGTAGTAGACGTCTGCCCCTGTCGCCACCTCTAGAGTTTTTTGGTATATGATCTATGATAATGTAACGAAGATCAGACACAGCATGGCCACTGGTACAAAAATGGCGAGCCACCGGTTGGTCCGAATCACCATTCTTAATTGCCAGTCGAATTGCTGACCGGTGGTTCGCCATCCTCGTCCTGAGATCATCCTGGGTCTTGCCCACGTAAAACCTGCCACACGGACAGTGCAATAAATAGACAATGTACGGGGTTGTGCAAGTAACCCTATGTTGAATGTAGTACTTTTTGTTAGACCATGGATGTAGAAATGTATTGCTCTGGGTTAAACCACCACAGGTAGTACATCCACTGCAGCAGAAGCAACCCTTTTTGGTGGTGCTTAACTATGTACTTGGCATGTAACTCTCAGTATTATCAGGTCTTAACAGCATATCCTTAAGTGATCTCCCACGTTTGAAGCCAACAAGTGGTGTCACACAGTATGCAAAGGGTAAGGATTTATCACTCTCAAGAATGTCCCAATGTTCCTTCAAGATCTGAGAGAATTGTAATTTTTCAGGTGAGAAAGTGGTGGTAAAAATCATTTTCTTCTCACTCTTATCCCTCTCCACCTTAGTGAGTGCTTGTTCCTGAGTAAGTCCCGATGCCTCCAATAATGACCTGATCAAGATATTTAGATCCATACCCACGATCTTTAAATTTCTTATATATATCATGTAATTGCTGTTCCTTCTTCTCCTGATTGCTGTTATTACGTACCACTCTCTTAAACTGTGACCTCGATAGTGATTTCTTCAAGCTTGGAGGGTGACAGCTTGTGGCGTCCAGTAGCGAATTTCTGTCGGTTTCTTTATAGTACAGGGTAGTGCTGATACCTGTACCCTCTCTGTAAATCCTTAGGTCCAGGAAATCAATGGTGCTTGCATTGTAGGTCATCTTAAATTGCACTTGTGGATTTACACCATTCAATTCGGTATACCACACCAACAGTTCATCCA
This sequence comes from Bombina bombina, assembly GCF_027579735.1. Classification (NCBI taxonomy): domain Eukaryota; kingdom Metazoa; phylum Chordata; class Amphibia; order Anura; family Bombinatoridae; genus Bombina; species Bombina bombina. The sequence goes on along the minus strand of NC_069499.1, from coordinate 1,554,747,138 downwards.
CTGTACCACCCCAGATGAGAAAAAGGTCATCTATGTACCGTCGGTACATCTTGACCCTGTGGTCATAGAAGGCAGTGGTAGCGATGGTTTCAAAATGAGCCATAAAAAGATTCGCATAAGATGGGGCCACATTGGACCCCATCGCTGTTCCTGATATCTGTAGAAAAAAGTCCCTCTCGAATTTAAAATAATTGCACCTCAAACAGAAATCCAATAATTCGGTCATCACATCAACAGGCGGGCCAATATAGGGGTACCTTAAAAGGTGATAGAGAACCGCAGCCATCCCTTGTTCATGGGGAATCACGGTATATAAACTGGTCACATCCAATGTGACCAGAATGTCATTTTCACCACATGATTGGCAGTTCTTCAGCAGCTGAATGAGCTCAATTGAGTCCAAGAGAAAAGAGGTAGTGTGCCTCACAATTGGTTGTAAGATAGTGTCCACAAAAGTAGCCAGGGGTTGTAAAATAGATCCCCTAGCTGACACAATTGGTCTTCCTGGAGGGGTGGTGGGGTTTTTATGCACCTTAGGCAACGTGTAGATCACAGGGACAATTGGATGATCAATCTGTAGATAATCCCTCAGGACTTTGTCAATGATGCCTTGTTGGTGTAAAAATTCAAGATAGTTGTCAATTCTATTCTTGAATGATCCTTTTGGATTGCCCGGTAGTCGTCTGTATGTATCGCTATCGGATAGCTGCTGAACAATCTCTTGCTTATAATCACGATAGTCTTGTAAGACCAGGGCTCCTCCTTTGTCCGCCTCCGGTATCACCAACTCTTTGTTATTCTGTAGACTTTTGAGAGCAAGTCGCTGTTCTTTATTCAAATTATTCCAAAAGCTGTTTTTGCAGTCATGAAGGTCTGTAATCCTGTCCCCCCTGATCATTCTTGAGTACGTTGCAATACTTGCGTTCATGCTTTTTGGATCAAATTTGCCTTTTTTACGAAGACATCCAGGATCTTCTTTGGAAATCCCAAAGTGTTCCTTCAACCTTAGGGATCTCTGGAATTTGAAGAGATCCACATTGAGGAAAAAATCATTGGCATATAAAGTTGGTATAAATTTCAAACCTTTCTGCAGTAGTGATTCTTCAGACTTAGTCAAGATATAGGAGCTTAAATTCATAATGATGTTATCAGTCTCATCAGATTCCTCTACTTGCGCCACTGCCGGGGAGGTTTCCCTCTTGTTCTGCGACCCATGTCGCCCTCTCCGCTGGTGTGGCCGATGCCCTGCCCGTTTTTTGAACGGGTAATCATAGGTTGAGAGCCTTGAATAGACTCACTCCGTGTGGGCAGAGTGCCTTCTGGCTCAGAGCTATTATCTGAGCTCTCCACTGTATTCAATGACCTTGGCTTAAACACCCTTGCACGTCGATTTCTGGAAAAGGTACCCCTTTCTTAGGGACCCAAAAGCCACTTATAGATGCACTTCTCTTTATAATCCTGTGTTACTGCTTCCCACTTAGGTTCTTTAAAGGTCAGGAGTTCTTTTTCATAAGTATCAACACTCAATTTCATCTTATCAAGCCATGCCTCACCAGGATCCTCTAAGTTTAATCATATGTGTAGACTCAAAGTTCTGTAGTTCCAATTCAATCTGTTTTAGTTGGTCACTTACCTCTTGTATAACCAACAACATCAGGTCAAGAGAGCCTTTATTCAGAATACCACAACACTTAAGGCAGAAAGTAGGATTATTGCGCCCTATAGTGGGTATATTTCTAATCCTAAACCCCTTAGGAATAAATACCTTCCTATGGTATTCTGATAGGTAGCACCCATGCAGTTGTAAATCAATTTTCTTCTTCCTTAATTTCACAACATAATTAAAGATCTGATCCGGTTGTTCCCTTTGTTTTCTGATAGTAATGGCATCAAACCTGATTCTATTGGCATCAGCCTCAGAAAATTGAAACACATTAGCTCCTTCTATGCTCTCTTCAAACTGCTCAGCCACCTGGGAGGCCTCAGTGTCTCCCTGGCTCATGATTAAGCCTGTATATGCACTTATTAAAACTTATCAATGCTGCAAAGAACCACCACCACTTAAAAACAAAATAGCAGAATATGACTGCTATGTAGACAATTAGGCCTAGATTTAGAGTTCGGCGGTAAAAGGGCTGTTAACGCTCCGCGGGCTTTTTTCTGGCCGCACCATAAATTTAACTCTGGTATCGAGAGTTAAAACAAATGCTGCGTTAGGCTCCAAAAAAGGAGCGTAGGGCATTTTTACCGCAAATGCAACTCTCGATACCAGAGTTGCTTACGGACGCGGCCAGCCTCAAAAACGTGCTCGTGCACGATTCTCCCATAGGAAACAATGGGACTGTTTGAGCTGAAAAAAAACCTAACACCTGCAAAAAAGCAGCGTTCAGCTCCTAACGCAGCCCCATTGTTTCCTATGGGGAAACAGTTTCTAAGTCTGCATCTAACACCCTAACATGAACCCCGAGTCTAAACACCCCTAACCTTACACTTATTAACCCCTAATCTGCCGCCCCCCGCTATCGCTGACCCCTGCATTACAGTTTTAACCCCTAATCTGCCGCTCCGTAAACCGCCGCAACCTACGTTATCCCTATGTACCCCTAATCTGCTGCCCTAACATCGCCGACCCCTATGTTATATTTATTAACCCCTAATCTGCCCCCCACAACGTCGCCGACACCTGCCTACACTTATTAACCCCTAATCTGCCGAGCGGACCTGAGCGCTACTATAATAAAGTTATTAACCCCTAATCCGTCTCACTAACCCTATCATAAATAGTATTAACCCCTAATCTGCCCTCCCTAACATCGCCGACACCTACCTTCAATTATTAACCCCTAATCTTCCGATCGGAGCTCACCGCTATTCTAATAATTCCTATGGGGAAACAGTTTCTAAGTCTGCATCTAACACCCTAACATGAACCCCGAGTCTAAACACCCCTAACCTTACACTTATTAACCCCTAATCTGCCGCCCCCGCTATCGCTGACCCCTGCATTACAGTTTTAACCCCTAATCTGCCGCTCCGTAAACCGCCGCAACCTACGTTATCCCTATGTACCCCTAATCTGCTGCCCTAACATCGCCGACCCCTATGTTATATTTATTAACCCCTAATCTGCCCCCCACAACGTCGCCGACACCTGCCTACACTTATTAACCCCTAATCTGCCGAGCGGACCTGAGCGCTACTATAATAAAGTTATTAACCCCTAATCCGTCTCACTAACCCTATCATAAATAGTATTAACCCCTAATCTGCCCTCCCTAACATCGCCGACACCTACCTTCAATTATTAACCCCTAATCTTCCGATCGGAGCTCACCGCTATTCTAATAAATGTATTAACCCCTAAAGCTAAGTCTAACCCTAACACTAACACCCCCCTAACTTAAATATAATTTACATATAACGAAATAAATTAACTCTTATTAAATAAATTAATCCTATTTAAAGCTAAATACTTACCTGTAAAATAAATCCTAATATAGCTACAATATAAATTATAATTATATTTTAGCTATTTTAGGATTAATATTTATTTTACAGGCAACTTGGTATTTATTTTAACCAGGTACAATAGCTATTAAATAGTTAATACCTATTTAATAGTTACCTAGTTAAAATAAATACAAAATTACCTGTAAAATAAATCCTAACCTAAGATATAATTAAACCTAACACTATACTATCAATAAAATAATTAAAAAAACTACCTACAATTACCTACAATTAACCTAACACTACACTATCAATAAATTAAATAAACACAATTCCTACAAATAACTACAATTAAATAAACTAGCTAAAGTACAAAAAATAAAAAAGAACTAAGTTACAGAAAATAAAAAAATATTTACAAACATAAGAAAAATATTACAACATTTTTAAACTAATTACACCTACTCTAAGCCCCCTAATAAAATAACAAAGCCCCCCAAAATAAATAATTCCCTACCCTATTCTAAATTTAAAAAGTTACAAGCTCTTTTACCTTACCAGCCCTGAACAGGGCCCTTTGCGGGGCATGCCCCAAGAAGTTCAGCTCTTTTGCCTGTAAAAGAAAACATACAATACCCCCCCCCCCAACATTACAACCCACCACCCACATACCCCTAATCTAACCCAAACCACCCTTAAATAAACCTAACACTAAGCCCCTGAAGATCTTCCTACCTTGTCTTCACCATACCAGGTTCACCGATCCGTCCTGGCTCCGATATCTTCATCCAACCCAAGCGGGGGCTAGACATCCACTGAAGAAGTCCAGAAGAGGGTCCAAAGTCTTCCTCCTATCCGGCAAGAAGAGGACATCCGGACCGGCAAACATCTTCTCCAAGCGGCATCTTCTTCCATCCGGTGCGGAGCGGGTCCATCTTGAAGCAGGCGACGCGGATCCATCCTCTTCTTCCGATGTCTCCCGACGAATGACGGTTCCTTTAAGGGACGTCATCCAAGATGGCGTCCCTCGAATTCCGATTGGCTGATAGGATTCTATCAGCCAATCGGAATTAAGGTAGGAATTTTCTGATTGGCTGATGGAATCAGCCAATCAGAATCAAGTTCAATCTGATTGGCTGATTGGATCGGCCAATCGGATTGAACTAGATTCTGATTGGCTGATTCCATCAGCCAATCAGAAAATTCCTACCTTAATTCCGATTGGCTGATAGAATCCTATCAGCCAATCAGAATTCGAGGGACGCCATCTTGGATGACGTCCCTTAAAGGAACCGTCATTCGTCGGGAGACATCGGAAGAAGAGGATGGATCCGCGTCGCCTGCTTCAAGATGGACCCGCTCCGCACCGGATGGAAGAAGATAGAAGATGCCGCTTGGAGAAGATGTTTGCCGGTCCGGATGTCCTCTTCTTTCCGGATAGGAGGAAGACTTTGGACCCTCTTCTGGACCTCTTCAGCACCGGATTATGGATCGCCAACCCTCCCTTGGGTTGGATGAAGATCTTGGAGCCAGGACGGATCGGTGATACCTGGATGGTGAAGACAAGGTAGGAAGATCTTCAGGGGATTAGTGTTAGGTTTATTTAAGGGGGGTTTGGGTTAGATTAGGGGTATGTGGGTGGTGGGTTGTAATGTTGGGGGGGGGTATTGTATGTTTTTTTTAACAGGCAAAAGAGCTGAACTTCTTGGGGCATGCCCCGCAAAGGGCCCTGTTCAGGGCTGGTAAGGTAAAAGAGCTTGTAACTGTTTTAATTTAGAATAGGGTAGGGAATTTATTATTTTGGGGGGCTTTGTTATTTTATTAGGGGGCTTAGAGTAGGTGTAATTAGTTTAAAATTGTTGTAATATTTTTCTTATGTTTGTAAATATTTTTTTATTTTCTGTAACTTAGTTCTTTTTTATTTTTTGTACTTTAGCTAGTTTATTTAATTGTATTTATTTGTAGCAATTGTGTTTATTTAATTTATTGATAGTGTAGTGTTAGGTTAATTGTAGGTAATTGTAGGTAGTTTATTTAATTAATTTATTGATAGTGTAGTGTTAGGTTAATTGTAGGTAATTGTAGGTAGTTTATTTAATTATTTTATTGATAGGGTAGTGTTAGGTTTAATTATATCTTAGGTTAGGATTTATTTTACAGGTAAATTTGTTATTATTTTAACTAGGTAACTATTAAATAGTTCTTAACTATTTAATAGCTATTGTACCTAGTTAAAATAAATACCAAGTTGCCTGTAAAATAAATATTAATCCTAAAATAGCTATAATATAATTATAATTTATATTGTAGCTATATTAGGGTTTATTTTACAGGTAAGTATTTAGCTTTAAATAGGATTAATTTATTTAATAAGAGTTAATTTATTTCGTTAGATTAAAATTATATTTAAGTTAGGGGGGTGTTAGTGTTAGGGTTAGACTTAGCTTTAGGGGTTAATACATTTATTATAGTAGCGGTGAGCTCCGATCGGAAGATTAGGGGTTAATAATTGAAGTTAGGTGTCGGCGATGTTAGGGAGGGCAGATTAGGGGTTAATACTATTTATGATAGGGTTAGTGAGGCGGATTAGGGGTTAATAACTTTATTATAGTAGCGCTCAGGTCCGCTCGGCAGATTAGGGGTTAATAAGTGTAGGCAGGTGTCGGCGACGTTGAGGGGGGCAGATTAGGGGATAATAAATATAATATAGGGGTCGGCGGTGTTAGGGGCAGCAGATTAGGGGTACATAGGGATAACGTAGGTGGCGGCGCTTTGCGGTCGGAAGATTAGGGGTTAATTATTTTAAGTAGCTGGCGGCGATGTTGTGGGGGGCAGATTAGGGGTTAATAAATGTAATATAGGGGTCGGCGGGGTTAGGGGCAGCAGATTAGGGGTACATAAGTATAACGTAGGTGGCGGTCGGAAGATTAGGGGTTAAAATTTTTAATCGAGTGGCGGCGATGTGGGGGGACCTCGGTTTAGGGGTACATAGGTAGTTTATGGGTGTTAGTGTACTTTAGGGTACAGTAGTTAAGAGCTTTATAAACCGGCGTTAGCCAGAAAGCTCTTAACTCCTGCTTTTTTCAGGCGGCTGGAGTCTTGTCGTTAGAGCTCTAACGCTCACTGCAGAAACGACTCTAAATACCAGCGTTAGAAAGATCCCATTGAAAAGATAGGCTACGCAAATGGCGTAGGGGGATCTGCGGTATGGAAAAGTCGCGGCTGTAAAGTGAGCGTTAGACCCTTTAATCACTGACTCCAAATACCAGCGGGCGGCCAAAACCAGCGTTAGGAGCCTCTAACGCTGGTTTTGACGGCTACCGCCGAACTCTAAATCTAGGCCTTAGTGTCCCCGTATATAATCCCAGGGTGAGGATAATTATTCCACTAGGTGCTGCAGGACCAATCAGTAAATACAGGCACAAGCAGGGAACCAGCACACTTTCTCATTCAGCTGCCGGGGTGCGCTTCCAAACAATCAAATACCAATAATACCAAAGAAGGCACTCTCCGTTTACAAAACCGTTTAATGGTAAACGTTTTCGGGGTCTCCCCCGTCCTCAGACCACTTACAAACATCAACAACACATCACCTTAAATAACTACTTACCCCCACCGTGAGATACCGCCATCTGTCTCCCAGCCTCCGTGTAGCGCAACTGCGCATGCGCGCCCGGAAATAGGGAGAGCCAACTGGGACAAACTAAAAAGCAAAAGTGAAAATAGTAATCCTAATCACATACAAGTAAAACTATGTAATTGTATGTGATTAGGATTACTATTTTCACTTTTGCTTTTTATTTAAGGTGATGTGTTGTTAATGTTTGTAAGTGGTCTGAGGACGGGGGAGACCCCGAAAACGTTTACCATTAAACGGTTTTGTAAACGGAGAGTGCCTTCTTTGGTATTATTGATTAATTAAACTCCATGTAAAATACTAACATTCCTGATCTGTTAATTCAAAGGGCAAAGTTTGCCATCACTAATGTAGGCTGGCGAGTTTTCTTCAAAATAAGAGTTGCGCTTATTTAAGCTAAGAACAAAGACGTATGCAAAACCAAGGTAAATTACAATAAAAACTGCCTAATTTGATTTGATTGTGCTTCAGACATTTTTGTTGCTGTTCTTCCCGGGTACTGCTGTTCTACGTTGTTGCAAACACGGTTACTACAGAGCGCTAAAGATACATGTATGAGCCTACCTAGGTTTACTCTTCATCAAAGGATACCAAGGGAGCAAAGCATATTCAATAATAGAAGTGAATTAGAAATGTTTTGTTTTAAATCGCATGCTCTATCTGAATCATAATTGTGACTGTGCTGTTCCTTTTTTAATAATTTGTTTCTTACTCAAATACACATTCAGCATTTGATATCATATTTGACCTCATAAAAAGAACAGCTGATGAATTAATATTCTACACTAACTGCATATTTCTCTTGTTAAGTGTGTTCAGTCCACGGGTCATCCATTACTTATGGGATATATTCTCCTTCCCAACAGGAAGTTGCAAGAGGATCACCCAAGCAGAGCTGCTATATAGCTCCACCCCTCACATGTCATATCCAGTCATTCTCTTGCAAGTCTCAACTGCAATCCTCTGCTAATTTCATACATTTACTGTTTAAAATTGGTTGCTATAACCGTATTAGTTCGTTGTTATTTCAACTGTGACAGTTTTTTTGTGTTTTTAAAAGCGCTGCAGCGTTTTTTATATTGCTTGTAAACTTATTGAAAGAAATTTCCAAGCTTGATAGCTTCATTGCTAGTCTGTTTAAACATGTCTGACACAGATGAATCTGCTTGCTCATTATGTTTAAAGGCCAATGTGGAGCCCAATAGAAATATGTGTACCAATTGTATTGATGTTACTTTAAATAAAAGTCTGTCTTTACCGGTAAAGAAATTATCACCAGACAACGAGGGGGAAGTTATGCCGCCTAACTCTCCTCACGTGTCAGTACCTTTGCCTCCCGCTCAGGAGATGCGTGAGATTGTGGCGCCAAGCACATCAAGGCACTTACAAATCACTTTACAAGATATGGCTAATGTTATAAAAGAAGTATTATCTAATTTGCCTGAGTTAAGAGGCAAGCGCGATAGCTCTGGGTTAAGGACAGAGCGCGCTGATGATATGAGGGCCATGTCTGACACTGCGTCACAATTTGCAGAACATGAGGTCGGAGAGCTTCATTCTGTGGGTGACGGATCTGATCCAGGGAGACCGGATTCAGACATTTCAAATTTTAAATTTAAGCTTGAGAACCTCCGTGTATTACTAGGGGAGGTATTAGCGGCTCTGAATGATTGCGACACAGTTGCAATCCCAGAGAAATTATGTAGGCTGGATAAATACTATGCGGTACCGGTGTGTACCGACGTTTTTCCTATACCTAAAAGTCTTACAGAGATTATTAACAAGGAGTGGGATAAACCCGGTGTGCCTTTTTCCCCTCCTCCGATATTTAGAAAAATGTTCCCAATAGACGCCACCACACGAGACTTATGGCAGACGGTCCCTAAGGTGGAGGGAGCAGTTTCTACTTTAGCCAAGCGTACCACTATTCCGGTGGAGGATAGTTGTGCTTTCTCAGATCCAATGGATAAAAAACTAGAAGGTTACCTTAAGAAAATGTTTGTTCAACAAGGTTTTATATTACAGCCCCTTGCATGCATTGCGCCCGTCACTGCTGCAGCGGCTTTCTGGTTTGAGTCTCTGGAAGAGGCTATTCGCACAGCACCATTGGATGAGACTTTGAACAAGCTTAAAGCCCTTAAGCTAGCTAATGCATTTGTTTCGGATGCCGTTGTGCATTTAACCAAACTAACGGCTAAGAACTCCGGATTCGCCATTCAGGCACGCAGATCGCTATGGCTTAAATCCTGGTCAGCAGATGTAACCTCTAAATCTAAATTGCTTAATATTCCTTTCAAAGGGCAAACCTTATTCAGGCCCGGCTTGAAGGAGATTATTGCTGACATTACTGGAGGTAAGGGTCACACCCTTCCTCAGGACAGGGCCAAATCAAAGGCCAAACAGTCTAGTTTTCGTGCCTTTCGTAATTTCAAGGCAGGAGCAGCATCAACTTCCTCCGCTCCAAAACAGGAAGGAACTGCTGCTCGTTACAGACAGGGTTGGAAAAGCAACCAGTCCTGGAACAAGGGCAAGCAGGCCAGAAAGCCTACTTCTGCCCCTAAGACAGCATGAAGAGAGGGCCCCCTATCCGGAAACGGATCTAGTGGGGGGGGCAGACTTTCTCTCCGCCCAGGCTTGGGCAAGAGATGTCCAGGATCAATGGGCGTTGGAGATTATATCTCAGGGATACCTTCTGGACTTCAAAGCTTCTCCTCCACAAGGGAGATTTCATCTTTCAAGGTTATCAGCAAACCAAATAAAGAAAGAGAGGCTTTTCTTCACTGTGTACAAGACCTCCTAGTAATGGGGGTGATCCACCCAGTTCCGCGGACGGAACAAGGGCAAGGATTTTACTCAAATCTGTTTGTGGTTCCCAAGAAAGAGGGAACCTTCAGACCAATCTAGGACCTAAAGATCTTAAACAAATTCCTAAGAGTTCCATCATTCAAAATGGAGACTATTCGAACCATCCTACCCATGATCCAAGAGGGTCAGTATATGACCACAGTGGACTTAAAGGATGCCTACCTTCACATACCGATTCACAAAGATCATTATCGGTACCTAAGGTTTGCCTTTCTAGACAGGCATTATCAGTTTGTAGCTCTTCCCTTCAGGTTAGCTACGGCCCCGAGAATTTTTACAAAGGTTCTGGGCTCGCTTCTGGCGGTACTAAGACCGCGAGGCATAGCAGTGGCTCCGTACTTAGACGACATTCTGATACAAGCGTCAAGTTTTCAAAATGCAAAGTCTCATACAGAGATAGTTCTAGCATTTCTGAGGTCGCATGGGTGGAAAGTGAACATGGAAAAGAGTTCTCTGTTACCACTCACAAGGGTTCTTTTTCTAGGGACTCTTATAAATTCTGTAGAGATGAAGATTTACCTGACGGAGTCCAGGTTATCAAGAATCCTAAATGCTTGCCGTGTCCTTCATTCCATTCCAAGCCCATCAGTAGCTCAGTGCATGGAAGTAATCGGCTTAATGGTCGCGGCAATGGACATAGTGCCATTTGCGCGCCTGCATCTCAGACCGCTGCAATTATGCATGCTGAGTCAGTGGAATGGGGATTACTCAGATCTGTCCCCTTTACTAAATCTGGACCAGGAGACCAGAGATTCTCTTCTCTGGTGGTTGTCTCGGATTCATCTGTCCAAGGGAATGACTTTTCGCAGACCAGATTGGACGATTGTAACAACCGATGCCAGCCTTCTAGGCTGGGGCGCAGTCTGGAATTCCCTGAAGGCTCAGGGATCATGGACTCAGGAGGAGAAACTCCTTCCAATAAACATTCTGGAATTAAGAGCGATATTCAATGCTCTTCTAGCTTGGCCTCAGTTAGCAACACTGAGGTTCATCAGATTTCAGTCGGACAACATCACGACTGTGGCTTACATCAATCATCAAGGGGGAAACAGGAGTTCCCTAGCGATGTTAGAAGTCTCAAAGATAATTCGCTGGGCAGAGTCTCACTCTTGCCATCTGTCAGCGATCTACATCCCAGGCGTGGAGAACTGGGAGGCGGACTTTCTAAGCCGCCAGACCTTTCACCCGGGGGAGTGGGAACTTCACCCGGAGGTATTTGCTCAACTGATTCTTCGTTGGGGCGAACCGGAACTGGATCTCATGGCTTCTCGCCAGAACGCCAAGCTTCCTTGTTATGGATCCAGGTCCAGGGACCCGGGAGCGGTGCTGGTAGATACACTAGCAGCCCCTTTGATTTTTCAACATGGCTTATGTGTTCCCACCGTTTCCGTTGCTGCCTCGTCTGATTGCCAGGATCAAACAGGAGAGAGCATCGGTGATTCTGATAGCGCCTGCGTGGCCACGCAGGACATGGTATGCAGACCTAGTGGACATGTCGTCCTGTCCACCATGGTCTCTGCCTCTGAGGCAGGACCTTCTACTTCAGGGTCCTTTCAACCATCCAAGCCTAATTTCTCTGAGGCTGACTGCATGGAGATTGAACGCTTGATTCTCTCAAAGCGTGGTTTCTCGGAGTCGGTTATTGATACAGGCTCGGAAACCGGTTACCAGAAAAATTTACCATAAGATATGGCGTAAATATTTACATTGGTGTGAATCCAAGAGTTACTCATGGAGTAAGGTTAGGATTCCTAGGATATTGTCTTTTCTACAAGAGGGTTTAGAAAAGGGTTTATCCGCTAGTTCGTTAAAGGGACATATTTCTGCTCTGTCTATTCTTTTACACAAACGTCTGGCAGAGAATCCAGACGTTCAGGCTTTTTGTCAGGCTTTGGCTAGGATTAAGCCTGTGTTTAAAACTGTTGCTCCTCCGTGGAGCTTAAACTTGGTTCTTAAAGTTCTTCAGGGTGTTCCGTTTGAACCCCTTCATTCCATTGATATTAAGCTTTTATCTTGGAAAGTTCTGTTTTTGATGGCTATTTCCTCGGCTCGAAGAGTCTCTGAGTTATCTGCCTTACATTGCGATTCTCCTTATCTGATTTTTCATTCAGACAAGGTAGTTTTGCGTACTAAACCTGGATTTTTACCTAAGGTTGTTTCTAATAGGAATATCAATCTGGAGATTGTTGTTCCATCATTATGTCCTAACCCTTCTTCAAAGAAGGAACGTCTTTTGCATAATCTGGACGTAGTCCGTGCCCTGAAGTTCTACTTACTGGCAACTAAGGATTTTCGGCAAACTTCTTCTCTGTTTGTCGTTTATTCTGGACAGAGGAGAGGTCAAAAGGCTTCGGCCACCTCTCTCTCTTTTTGGCTTCGTAACATAATACGTTTAGCCTATGAGACTGCTGGACAGCAGCCCCCTGAAAGAATTACAGCTCATTCCACTAGAGCTGTGGCTTCCACCTGGGCCTTTAAGAATGAGGCCTCTGTTGAACAGATTTGCAAGGCTGCAACTTGGTCTTCACTTCATACCTTTTCAAAATTTTACAAATTTGACACTTTTGCTTCTTCTGAGCCTGTTTTTGGGAGAAAGGTTCTACAGGCAGTGGTTCCTTCTGTTTAAAGTTTCTGCCTTGTCCCTCCCATCATCCGTGTACTTTAGCTTTGGTATTGGTATCCCATAAGTAATGGATGACCCGTGGACTGAACACACTTAACAAGAGAAAACATAATTTATGCTTACCTGATAAATTTATTTCTCTTGTAGTGTGTTCAGTCCACGGCCCGCCCTCTCTTTTTTTGAGGCAGTTCTAAATTTTAATTAAAACTCCAGTCACCACTGCACCCTATAGTTTCTCCTTTCTCGTCTTGTTTCGGTCGAATGACTGGATATGACATGTGAGGGGTGGAGTGGTGACTGGAGTTTTAATTAAAATTTAGAACTGCCTCAAAAAAAGAGAGGGCGATCCTTGGGTGATCCTCTTGCAACTTCCTGTTGGGAAGGAGAATATATCCCATAAGTAATGGATGACCTGTGGACTGAACACACTACAAAAGAAATAAATTTATCAGGTAAGCATAAATTATGTTTTTCACTGAGACTGCACCATAAACTTGTTAACCACAAGCACTGCATTAAAACGTGATTAATGCTATATTCATCTGTCACTATGGCACACTGAATTGAGTTGTATATATGCATAGAATATTTAATAACTGAGTAGTTATTGTTCGATCAAGGATTCATCCTACATGGCCCATATAAAGGACAAATCTTGTGGCTTGAACTCACTTTGAAAGGTTGAGCTTTCGTCTTAGGATCATGAACTATAAGGATTGCAGAGAAAAATAGACACCAAAGAAGCCTCAACAGTGTGGCGTCTTCCTTTTAACAAAAATGAACAACATAATAGAAATCCAGCGTAGTTTCCAGGTAACATTTAAAACACGTGAACTACATCAAGCCTGTGCAGCAAACAGAGCCTCCAATTAATTCTTATGATTTTGACTGTAATCTTACGTATAATATCTCATAAAGTGGTGACAGTCTACGATCCATTACGTCTGGGATTCATCTCCTGCCCACTAGGAGGCGGCAAAGATACCCAACATTCCAAGACCTTTTTATTCCTCTCACCTCTCTGATAGCCCAGTCCTATATTTTGCCTCTACGGGAGAAAGGTGATGAATAGATGTGCTCTTGGTTTGTTATTTTACTTCATCGGTAAGGAAATCAAAATGCCAGAGAGCTTTTTCTTCTAATTCAAGGACTGAAGAAAAAAAAAAAAGAAGATAGAAGTCGCTGTTGTAGAACTTGTTTTCCATTAAACAACAATTGATGAGCAAACTGTAAGATGGGTGGAATCAGTGTAATGTAGTCTAACATAGCTGCAATGGTTTCCTATGTATTGAAGAACAAGATCTAAAATAATATTGAATGTAAGCCCAAAGGGTTATATCTTTTCACTGAATCTTTTTGCAGTAGCCCTGACGAGATCTATACTATCCAGAGGAAATGTTTTATCCAGTGGTCTAATCAATGTAAAAAAAAAAAAAAAAAAAAAAAAAGCTTATTTGAGGAGGGAAATCTTAAAGGGACATTAAACACTTTGAGGTAATAATAATGAAAAAATCCTGAAACCTAAAAGAGCAGATGGTGTTGCCGCCTCCAAATAAATGTGGGGGGGTTGACCATGAAAAACAATTAAGGCAAAAAAGTGTTCTGTTCTAAAACATTCAGACACTACTGATTTATCATTATTATAATATCTATCTAGGCTGTAGTTTTATCATGCCGGTTCCGTCACATATGAGCATATTGCATAGGGTTGAACCCAAAACATGTATGGACATTGATCATGCTCTTGATCGTTCCCTCAAGGATTATTCCTGGATTCATAATTTTTCTATGGGAACTAAATCTGTAAGTGGACTATTTTGTTTTGGGGTTTTTTATTCGACCACTTTTATTGAATATTGCTATACAGAAGAATTAGATGGATAGCTTTTTATGTATACAATTGACAATAAAGAAACAAAAATCAGTAACAAACATCTGGTCTAATTTCTCTTAATTTTCTTTGGCAAAATAGGCAAAACCATCTAGGACTATTACTTGAAACATGAAAATAGTGTCCCTAAACACAATACACCTGACACTTCTACCACAATGAATAAATGTTGCTTACAAAGTCTAACCAGGGTCCATTGCTAACAGTTTTATTTGGTTGACATAGCCGCCTAGTCAATAAGAGATAATCAAACAGGATATAGTCCATTAATCTAAGATCCTTTTCCTCCTATTGGCTTTCACTTCTTATTGATTTATCATTTTTATTGCTTCTTAAATTTACTTGCTAAATGTCTTCCACATTACTGATCAAAGAGTTGTTTGCATCTAGTTTTAATATAATAGTAATCCTCCTACCTTAAAATATAGTCACATTGATGTAACCACTGTGCCACACTTGGTGACTTAGTTGATTTCCATTGTTTTGCCAGCAGATTCTAAACTATTACATGCTTTATTAAAGAGTGTGTTTCTGGGGTGCAGAGAGTTTCTTAGGGACCTTTTTTTAAAAGCCACAAACAAGGGTCCAAAGGCAGCGGTATCTCTCTAATAACTGACATTTCTTGAGCACCATCCTTCTAAATATCTGCTAGTAAATGGACTGTTTTTAAAATGAGTAATTCATATAGCAGAGAGGTATTTGTACTTTCAGGTATTTTACCATCTTCAGTGGAGTTTGGGAAGCTGCCCCTTATGATTTTGGTATTCAGCCAATTATGGGTTGTTTTGATTTGTATTTTTTTTTTTAAACATTGATGCCTACAAATGTTTTTAACCCCTTAATGGCCACAGCACTTTTCCATTTTCTGTCCGTTTGGGACCAAGGCTATTTTTACATTTTTGAGGTGTTTGTGTTTAGCTGTAATTTTCCTCTTACTCATTTACTGTACCCACACATATTATATACCGTTTTTCTCGCCATTAAACGGACTTTCTAAAGATACCATTATTTTCATCATATCTTATAATTTACTATAAAAAAAATTATAAAATATGAGGAAAAAATGGAAAAAAAACACACTTTTTCTAACTTTGACCCCCAAAATCTGTTACACATCTACAACTACCAAAAAAACACCCATGCTAAATAGTTTCTAAATTTTGTCCTGATTTTAGAAATACCCAATGTTTACATGTTCTTTGCTTTTTTTGTAAACTATAGGGCCATAAATACAAGTAGCACTTTGCTATTGCCAAACCACTTTTTTTCAAAATTAGCGCTAGTTACATTAGAACACTAATATCTTTCAGGAATCTCTGAATATCCATTGACATGTATATATTTTTTTTTAGTAGACAACCCAAAGTATTGATCTAGGCCCATTTTGGTATATTTCATGCCACCATTTCACCACCAAATGCAATCAAATACAAAAAATCGTTCACTTTTCACAAATTTTTTCACAAACTTTTGGTTTCTAACTTAAATTATTTACAAACAGCTTGTGCAATTATGGCATAAATGGTTGTAAATTCTTCTCTGGGATCCCCTTTGTTCAGAAATAGCAGACATATATGACTTTGGTGTTGCTTTTTGGTAATTAGAAGGCCGCTAAATGCCACTGCGCACCACACGTGTATTATGCCCAGCAGTGAAGGGGTTAATTATGGAGCATGTAGGGAGCTTTTTGGGGTAGTTTTAGCTTTAGTGTAGTGTAGTAGACAACCCCAAGTATTGATCTAGGCCAATTTTGGTATATTTCATGCCACCATTTCACTGCCAAATGCGATCAAATTAAAAAAAACGTTAATTTTTTCTCAATTTTAGGTTTCTCACTGAAATTATTTACAAACAGCTTGTGCAATTATGGCATAAATGGTTGTAAATGCTTCTCTGGGATCCCCTTTGTTCAGAAATAGCAGACATATATGGCTTTGGCATTGCTTTTTTGGTAATTAGAAGGCCTCTAAATGCCGCTGCGCATCACACGTGTATTATGGCTAGCAGTGAAGGGGTTAATTATGTAGCTTGTAGGGAGCTTGCAGGGTTAATTTTAGTTTTGTAAAAAAATGTGCCTTTTTCTTTAAAAAATACCCTTTTCTGTAGTGTAGCTTTCCCCCCCCCCCCCCCCACCAAGACCAACCCCCAACCCCTTCCAGGTCCCTTTGATTATATTTTTAACATTTAAATTGTATAAGTGTTTTTAAGTGTCTCTTCACTTTATTTTTTTCTGTAGTGTAGCGGTTCCCACCCGCTCCCGCCCCGTGCACGCGCCCGCCCATCACCCCCCGTGCACGCGCGCACTCCCGTAGCTCCCGCCCCTGATCCCGCCCCCCTCCACTCCACACAGAGCATCGATGGCCGCCCACCCGCCTCCCACGTAAGCTCCCACCCACCAACGATACCGGCCATCGATGTCCGGTGCAGAGAGGGCCACAGAGTGGCTCTCTCTGCATCGGATGGCCAAGGGGGGTTATTGCAGGATGCCTCCATATCGAGGCATCACTGGAATAACCGGAAAGCAGCTGGAAGCGAGCAGGATCGCTTCCAGCTGCTTTCCAGACCAAGGACGTACGCCACACGTCCTCGGTCATTAACTGTATTTTTTTTTAGGACGTGTGGCGTACGTCCTTGGTCGTTAAGGGGTTAATTGACTTATTGGATAAATTAGCAGCTAACAATTATGTTATTAAAGGGATCTGAAACTCAATTTTTTTTCTTTAATGCTTCAGATAGAGCATGCAATTTTAAGCAACTTTCTAATTTACTCCTATAATTTTTTTTCTTTTCTCTTGGTATCTTTATTTAAAAAAAGCAATTATGTAAGCTTAGGAGACGGCCCATTTTTGGTTCAGCACCTGGGTAGTACTTTTAGACACCAATCAGCAAGCACTACCCAGGTGCTGAACCAAAAATGGGCTGGCTTCTAAGCTTACATTCTTGCTTTTTCAAATAAAGATAGCAAGAGAAAGTAGAAAAATGATAATAGAAGTAAATTAGAAAGTTACTTAAAATTGCATGTTCTAGTCAAAATCAAATTTTCATGATACAGATAGACTATTCATAAGGGGTTCCTTTAAGGTGTAGGTTCTGGGTCTAGCTAAAGAGAAAGAGCCTGCTGATTTATTTTCCAGTTAGAGCACAGGTTCAGTATTCATGTCATGATTTCCATAAGATAAATCATTTTCTCTCTTGTAGCCACAGACGTTTGACTTAAAGGGACAATCTAGTCCAAAATAAACTTTCTTGATTCAGATAGGGCATGTCATTTTAAACAACTTTCCAATTTACTTTTATCACCAATTTTGCTTTGTTCTCTTGGTATTCTTAGTTGAAAGCTAAACCTAGGAGACCGGTGGGCCTAAACTGAAGAGATAGCCTTATCAAAGTGAGAGTGTAATTTTCAGACCCCAGATGGCAGGTAGGTGTCAAAGCAGAGCTGTGGCAAGGTGCAGGGGGTTGCTATTTTATTTTTCATAGCGTTTTGGGTAACGTTTTTTCTACTAGAGGGTTAATTGTCCCTTGTTACTTGTGGTGCAATCTTAGCCTGCCAGATAAGACACATATATGCAAAAATTGGGAGTGTTCTAACTTTTTAAAGCAGTTTTGGAAAAATTGTATGCTTTTTTTTCTCTTAAAGGCGCAGTACCGTTTTTCAGATTGTTGTGTTTTTTCATTAAATAAAGTGTTCTCAAGATTTTTTGTGGTTATTACTAGCCTATTCAACATGTCTGACATTGAGGAAAGTCAATGCTCTATGTGTTTAGAAGCCATTGTGGAACCCCCACTTAAAATGTGTCCCTCATGTACTGAAAGGGCCTTACATTGCAAAGAACATATTTTAGGTGATAAAAGTATGTCTCAGGATGATTCTCAGTCTGAAGAGAATCAGGTTATGCCATCTAATTCTCCCCAAGTGTCACAACCTTTAACGCCCGCTCAAGTGACGCCAAGTACTTCTAGAGCGTCTAATTATTTTACTCTACAAGATATGGCTGCAGTACCTTTCTACTACCTTTACAGAGGTATTATCTAAATAGATCTATTATCTGCCAGGTTTACAGGGTAAGCGCAGTAGGTCAGGTATTAGAGTAAATGCTGAGCCCTCTGATGCTTTATTGGCCATCTCCGATGTACCCTCACAGTGTCCTGATTTGGGGGTGGGGGATTTGCTGTCTGAGGGAGAGCTTTCAGAAATCAGGAAAGATGTTCCCTCTAACAGACTCAGATGTGACGGCCTTTAAGTTTAAGCTTGAACACCTCCGCTTGTTACTCCGGGAGGTTTTAGTGACTCAGGATGATTGTGACCCTATTGTAATACCACCAGAGAAGTTGTGTAAAATGGATAAATATCTAGAGGTCCCTACTTACACTAATGTTTTTCCAGTCCCTAGAAGGAGTTCGGATATTGTTACTAAGGAATGGGATAGACCAGGCATTCCGTTCTCTCCCCCTCCTACTTTTAAGAAAATGTTTCCCATACCTGACACCATTCGGGATTCCTGGCAGACGGTCCCTAAGGTGGAGGGAGCTATTTCTACCCTAGCTAAGCGTACAACTATACCTATTGCGGACAGTTGTGCTTTCAAAGATCCTATGGATAAAAAATTAGAGGGTCTTTTAAAGAAATTGCTTATTCATCAGGGTTTTCTTCTACAATCTATAGCGTGCATTGTTCCAGTAACTACTGCAGCAGCTTTTTGGTTTGAGGCTCTAGAGGAGTCTCTTAAGGTTGAGACCCCATTAGATTATATTTTGGATAGAATTAAGGCTCTCAAGATAGCTAATTCTTTCATTACCGATGCCGCTTTTCAAATGGCTAAACTAAATTAGCGGCAAAGAATGCTGGCTTTGCCATTTTAGCGCATAGAGCGTTATGGCTTAAAACTTGGTCTGCTGATGTGTCATCAAAATCTAAACTTTTAGCTATTCCTTTTAAAGGTAAGACCCTATTCGGGCCTGAACTAAAGGAGATCATCTCCGACATTACTGGAGGTAAAGGTCATGCCCTTCCTCAGGACAAGACAGTTAAAATGAGGGCTAAACAAAATAATTTTCGTTCCTTTCGAAATTTCAATGGTGGACCTTCTGCTTCCTCCTCCGCCACAAAGCAGGAGGGGAATTTTGCTCAATCCAAGTCAGTCTGGAGACCTAACCAGACCTGGAATAAAGGAAAACAGGCCAAGAAGCCTGCTGCTGCTACTAAGACAGCATGAAGGGGCAGCCCTCGATCCGGGACCGGATCTAGTAGGGGGCAGACTTTCTCTCTTCGCTCAGGCTTGGGCAAGGGACATTCAGGATCCCTGGGCATTAGAAATCGTGAACCAGGGGTATCGACTAGAGTTCAAGGATTTTCTCCCAAGGGGAAGATTTCATCTTTCACGTTTGTCTGTAGACCAGAAAAAAAGAGAGGTGTTCTGAGGACAGCATTGTAAGCTATAGACAGGAAGATATACTTCACGGCTGGTAATAAACAGAGACACGCAGAGTGAAAGTAACAGAGAGACAGACAGGGAGAGAATGTAAACACGGAGACAACTAAGAAACACCTCCAAGAAAAGACACAACTTCCAGGTTGCATTACTCAACATGAGGTCACCTCATCAATCACATGTCTTGGGTACCTTGTTACTTCTTTTCTGCGGAATCCGAATCTCCAGCTCATTAATTTATGCGTACTCAGAACGGAATACCACTGCACCTCAAATGTTTGATGATCTTCCTGCTTTATTTGGGCCTCCTTTACCACTGGAAGGACTGAGGGGTTTTATAGTACAAGCAAAGCCCCAGAATGCCTGCATACCTATTGCTCCACCTCCTATAATGGACAACAGGACTGTGTTCATTGCCCTTATCCGTAGATTTGACTGCAATTTTGATGTCAAGGTCCTCAATGCCCAGCTGTCTGGATTTCATGCTGCTATTGTTCACAACGTTGACTCTGAGAAGCTGCTAAACATGGTCTGGAATGATGAAAAAATCAGGAAACTGATAACTATTCCTTCAGTGTTTGCTGGTGAATCCACTGGGGAAAGTCTCAGATCATTTTTCTCCTACTATGAGAACGCTCATGTCTTCCTGGTTCCAGAATACTACATCTCGCTAGGATACTATCTCATTCCATTTATAGTGGTTGTGGTTGTCGTGATCCTAGTTATGTGCATTGTGATGATTGTGCGCTGTGTACAGCATAGGAAACATCTTCGTAGAAATCGCCTTTCCAAGGAGCAGCTAAAGAAAATCCCGATACATAAATTTAAGAAAGGTGATGAATATGATGTATGTGCCATCTGCCTGGAAGAATATGAAGAGGGTGAGAAATTACGAGTCCTGCCCTGTTCTCATGCATACCATTGTTCTTGTGTGGATCCGTGGCTCACAAAGACTAAGAAGAGCTGTCCAGTTTGCAAACACAGAGTTCTTCGATCAAATAATGATTCAGATTCTGAGAGCGGAGGGGATACAGTTGAGGGTGACCAAGGAGATGAGAGTGAAAATGAGAGAACCCCCCCTTCTGCGTCCTTCACCATCCTTTGGTAGCATGGCTGAGTCCCCCCCAGCTCAGCAAGTGGAAGAGGTGGCAACTCCTAGCTCAGCACTTATTGTTTGAAAGGAATATAACTTCCCCGTCCTATATTCCTTGGTCAGACTAGTCTCCCAAAATCCTTTACCTATACGATGTTTAAACCTCAAATTCAATTTGAGTGCCTGATTGGTCTCCTCCTTTCAACCATTTTAGTGATCCTGTCTGATAATCCTTTGTTGAGGGAAACCGATTACCTTACATAATTTTGTTTGTATGCTTTTCCTGATTATATATTAGTTCTCAGCCTTAATCATTTGGCTTTTTTGTGTCCTCAAGTAAATATTTGAAATGTGACTGGTTCCTTCTCATGATCCTTGTTTTATACTGGCCAAGCTTCTGTCTGATATTTTTAATGGATGGTTATCATGAAGATGACAATAGCTCTAATACAGGCTGGGGGAGAAATAAGCAATTTATATGTGCTGGACAAGTGCTGTCACAGTTCAGAGACTGGTTGAATTAAGAAGAGTCTGAAATTACGACTGGCAAATTGGTTGGATTGTGGCTATCCCCTTCTGTGTTTTGTATAATTACATAAGTAATTAATACGTATCTAATTACCCTGTACAGGTTTTATATAAACAGTATTTCCTAACAAAAAAAAAAAAAAAGAGGTGTTCTTATGCTGTGTAGAAGACCTATTTACCATGAGTGTAATCTGCCAAGTTCCAAAACTAGAACAGGGGCAGGGGTTTTACTCAAATCTGTTTGTGGTTCCCAAAAAAGAGGGAACCTTCAGACCAATTTTAGATCTCAAATGTCTAAACAAATTTCTCAGAGTCCCATCGTTCAAGATGGAGACCATACAAACAATATTTTACCAATGATCCAGGAGGACTTAAATGACTACCGTGGACTTAAAGGATGCGTATCTTCACATTCCTATCCACAAAGATCATCACCAGTTTCTCAGGTTCGCCTTCCTGGACAAACACTA
The DNA here is from genome assembly GCF_027579735.1 of Bombina bombina. Classification (NCBI taxonomy): domain Eukaryota; kingdom Metazoa; phylum Chordata; class Amphibia; order Anura; family Bombinatoridae; genus Bombina; species Bombina bombina. The sequence continues at coordinate 1,554,725,149 of NC_069499.1, read as the reverse complement.
CCAGTTTGTGGCCCTCCCTTTTGGGTTGGCCACAGCTCCCCGAATCTTCACAAAGGTGCTAGGGTCCCTTCTGGCGGTTCTAAGGCCGCGGGGCATAGCAGTGGCGCCCTATCTGGACGACATTTTTATTCAGGCGTCAATTTACCAGCTAGCCATATCTCACACGGACATCGTGTTGGCTTTTCTAAGATCTCATGGGTGGAAGGTGAATATACAAAAGAGTTCACTAGTTCCACTGACAAGAGTTCCATTCTTAGGAACTCTGATAGACTGGGTAGACATGAAAATATTTCTGACGGAGGTCAGAAAGTAAAAAATCCTAACTACTTGCCGAGCACTTCAGTCCATTCCTCGCAGTGTATGGAGGTCATTAGATTAATGGTAGCGGCAATGGACATTGTTCCGTTTGCTTGCTTGCTTGTATCTCAGACCACTGCAGCTGTGCATGCTCAGACAGTGGAATGGGGATTATGCGGATTTATCTACTCAGATAAATCTGGATTAAGAGACCATAGACTCTCTTCTTTGGTGGTTATCTTAGGATCATCTGTCCCAAGGAATGTGCTTCCGCAGGCCAGCATGGGTCATAGTGACGACGGACGCCAGCCTCTTGGGCTGGGGTGCAGTCTGGAATTCCCTGAAGGCTCAGGGTATTTGGACTCAGGAGGAGTCCCTACTTCCAATCAATATTCTGCAACTGAGAGCAATATTCAACGCGCTTCAAGCGTGGCCTCAGTTGGCCTTGGCCAAATTCATAAGATTCCAGTCGGACAATATCACGACTGTAGCATATATCAATCATCCGGGGGGAACAAAGAGTTCTCTAGCAATGACAGAGGTTTCCAAGATAATTAGATGGGCGGAGATTCGCTCTTGCCATCTATCAGCAATCTATATCCCAGGAGTAGAGAACTGGGAAGCGGATTTTCTAAGTCGTCAGACTTTTCACCCGGGGGAGTGGGAGCTCCATCCGGAGGTGTTTGCGGCATTGATCCATCAATGGGGCACACCGGAATTGGATTTGATGGCATCTCGTCAGAATGCCAAACTTCCTCATTATGGGTCCAGATCAAGGGAGAGGGCTTCGGTAATCTTGATAGCGCAGGACTTGGTATGCAGACCTAGTGGAAATGTCATCTCTGCCACCGTGGAAACTGCCACTGAGACAGGACCCTCATTTAAGGTCCGTTCCAACATCCAAATCTAAATTCTCTGCAGCTGACTGCCTGGAGATTGAACGCTTGATTTTATCTAAGCGGGGCTTCTCTGAGTCGGTCATTGATACCTTGATTCAGACTCGGAAGCCTGTCACTAGGAAAATTTACCATAAGATATGGCGTAAATATCTTTATTGATGCGAATCTAAGTGCTACTCATGGAGTAGGTTTCGGATTCCCAGGATTTTGTCCTTTCTCCAAGAAGGATTGGAGAATGGATTATCGGCTAGTTCCTTAAAGGGACAAATTTCTGCTTTGTCAATTTTACTACATAAGCGTCTGGTGGATGTCCCAGATGTTCAGTCATTTTGTCAGGCTTTAGTCAGAATCGAGCCTGTGTTTAAACCTGTTGCTCCGCCATGGAGTTTGAATTTAGTTCTCAATGTTCTTCAAGGGGTTCCGTTTGAACCCATGCATTCCATAGATATTAAGCTTTTATCTTGGAAGGTTTTTTTTTTTAATAATTTTTTATTGAGGGTTTGTTATAATGACAACATGAAAATATGACTTATAGACATTACATAGCAATGATTATCTCAACAAAAATATGACAAAGAAAGGAAACATATAATAAGTGTCAAACTATAATTGAAAACCTACTTTTATGTTTTTTATCATAATGAAAGTAGTTATTATTCCAGGCCATTGTGTTAAAACACATTCTAAAAGAGCACTGTAGCTACTAAGAAGACCCAATTTATTAAGAACTTCTTAAGAACATCTATTGATATAACAACACCAGAGAGCCAGAATATGTAGCTGCTACGTCGGACCGAAAACTGGCTCTCTGTTAGTTTAGCTTATCAAAGAGTTGAATGCTTCTTATTATTAATGGGTCTTGATACTAAGAATAAAATTTGTAATGGGTATCAAGAAGGGACGGGTATGGTATGGACCTAATTCAGTTAGGATGGGAATTAAGTTTACTATTCAGTAGCTAAACAATTCTCCTTTTACGCAGAGTAAATTGAGTTAGGCTCAAGAGGGGAACCCTATACATTTTACATTAATTATAAACTTACTAGTATGTGAATAAACACGAATAACTAAGCTGACTAATTGCCTAGGAAAACTCAGATCTGCCTAAACGTTTTGTTCATCACGGGCATATAAACAAATTGCCCCGTCTCCCTATACTTATATATCATTATACCTTGCTATAGGTTGCTATTGGAAAAGACAGGGATTTCAGTACAACTTTTTTAAATTGCTAAGCAGATGCAAAGCACCACAATTTGCGGTATGTATAGACTACTCAAATCATTCACCCACTTCCAGGACATACAGAAATTTTAACTACTTAAGGGTTTACAGAGAAGACACATTGAACCAAATAAAAAAGTACAAAGAGGAGTAATACTTGAAACAGACATAGCAGTCAATTTTATTAACGTATTGGGATTGCTGGATTAATGTGAGTATAATAGGGATGTAAACTGACAACACCTCCACTAGAGGATGGTTACGTTCTAGACGTAAAATCAGCCATCATAGTGACCCATGAGGATCTATGTCTGTAAAGCCAAGCTGTATAAATGACTAAGACAGTTTAGAGTCAGCAATCAACGTGTGTAGATAATGACCATGTATATCATTCATTATGTATAAGAGCTATAAATAAACTCCTAGTATTGTGCCCAATACACTAATCAGCAAACATATATATATATATATATATATAGTCATACACTGATATTCTGGCAAGACAGAGGAGACTATGGGGATGAAAAAACAACTCCAGTTTCAGCGGACACCACCAATATAGTTAAAGGTATCTGGTGTCATGAAATAAAGGATCTGGATTTATGTTTAGCAGCCCCAAATCGAGTCTGTGTCTTTTACAGCTTAGGTTAGATAAATTACATATTATCATTAATATACATGACATAAATATCAGGAGAAAGCAGCTGCACAAACATGTTAGTTATTTTGATGAAGTGTGTATAACACCAACAAAGAGTCTTTAGTGCTTCCATATAACAGGTGCCGTAATGCAAGTTAGTTTAGCAAACCCACTCGAAAGTCCAAAGATGAAAAACTTGGAAAGTTAAAGTTATTAGATCAACTTTTTATACAACCGTCAGTGACAGCAAACATCCTTCTTGGTGCCAGAATTATGCAAGGAAAATCAGCATCTCAGATCCACCAGCAAAACCGGCATAGTAAACAAGGACGCCAAGGCAGTCTGTCAATCAAACACGTCCACCTCCACTCCGTACGTCACTGCCAACGCAAGGTTGTGCTGAAATCCCTGTCTTTTCCAATAGCAACCTAACTTTAGCTGCTATTTCCTCTATCTTAACATTGTGAATATATAATTAGTTTAAGGGTCTGCACTTATTCCTTCATATAAGGTTAAAATCAACTGAGCATTACTATTAGCTCAAGGTAGAGTTCTAGAATAAAATATTTAGACTGGTCTCCCTTTCCCTATCCATATTCTATATAATACGTTCTTGATGTCTTGTAGTAAAGTAACCTACAAACTGGGTATGGAAACCATCTGTATAAATTAACACATTGTTTTCTGCAGGTATTTTGCAATAGTCAAGCTACCTTATCCCACTTTCACCACCACTCGCTTTAAAGGAACCAATTTACACTTCTTACTACAGCAGACGGCTAGTGGTGCATTGTTCTATTTTTTATTACATTTTTATTGAGATTTGATACGTAATAATAAAACAGACATTACATATTTTGAATGGTATGTTAATACAGAAGGGAAGGATCATATGAAATATATTGACAAGAATACATAATCATATCCGTTACATCCCATATGTTTGAACATGCATAGAATGAACCTCACATTTTTTTTAAAAAAAATTGCTTTGGAATAATCTACACAGATATAAAACATATTTCTTTCCTATGGCATGGAGAGTCCACAACGTCATTCCAATTACTAGTGGGATATTCAACTCCTGCCCAGCAGGAGGACGCAAAGGGCACCCCAGCAAAGCTGTTAAAGGGACACTGAACCCAGATTTTTTCTTTCATGATTCAGATAGAGCATGCAATTTTAAGCAACTTTCTAATTTACTTCTATTATCAATTTTGCTTCGTTCTCTTGCTATCTTTATTTGTAAAAGAAGGCATCTATGCTAAGGAGCCAGCAAATTGTTGGTTCAGTACCATGGATAGCACTTGTTTATTGGTGCTGTCCAGTCAGCAAGGAAAACCCAGGTTGTTTACCAAATATGGGCCGGCATCTAAACTTACATTCTTGCTTTTTAAATAAACATACCAAGAGAATGAAGATAATTTGATAATAGGAGTAAATTAGAAAGTTGCTTAAAATTGCATGCTCTATCTGAATCACGAAAGAAAAAATTGGGGTTCAGTGTCCCTTTAAGTGTAACTTCCCTTACCCATAATCCCCAGTCATTCTCTTTGCCTTTTGTCAATAGAGGATGTGTGAAGTTGTTAACTGAAGATATTTAATCCTTTTATGGGTACTTTTCCCTGCAAGCAAGGATTGGGGTTATGCTGTGTCCATGTCAATCTCTTTAGTAAGAGTAATGGTGGCTATTAGCAGTTAGAAAGTGGCAAGGTTGTCTTTGCTTTATTTCTAACATTATTGCTACCCCCTTCATAGAAAGCCAGGGTTGGTTACTCTGTTCTTTCTTTTTCTTCAGGTCTCTGATAGAGAGTGGAGGGTCTATCACACCTAAGAAGCTGTTCCTGCCCTGCAGCTGGATCCACAGGTAAGTGCCTTTGCCTTTTAGGTACTGAAGGACAGCACTTGGGAGGTAAATTCCTCTTGTGGTTCAATATATGCAAGTCTTAACCTTTATTGATGGGTTCACTTTTGGGGCTGTTTTTTGTTATGCAGGCACTGGAATTTAATTGTCCTTGCGACAAATACGAAACATGAGGCTAGAGGCTAGACATTTTTAATAACCTTTTAGGAGATTAAAGGGTTAATGTATGGGGTATTTATTTTCTGTTTTGAAGGAAATCACTTTTCTCACTAGAGGCTCGTTTTGAGTGTGGGACATATGTGATAAAGTATATCTTTATTTTATGTTTGTGGAGGTACGTTGTTTGGGATATCGACCTAACGACATTTCTTACTTTTCTTACTTTATCTTGTATAACTGGGCAGATAGCTCAGCGTCTTCGCGCGCCTTGCATATGGCGTAGTTATTTCTGTTTGATGCGGTCATGTGACAGAGTGACGTTTTTTCCCCCTTCCGGCTTCTCTATATCTGCAGAACAGGGATTGGAGTACCTTCTAATTGTTTTATGTGTATTTGCCAGGAGAAATGGCGCAGAAGAGCATTCCAGGTCTGACTTGTTTGCCTGACTTATCAATGTTCATATAGGAGGATCCAGTGTCCGTGAGAACGACTCTTGGCCTCTGAGGTGGTAAGCTCTCAGCAAGCGCTGACTTTTAACAGTGTGTTAGTAGTTAATAATTGCTTATGACAACTCTTCTATTTTTTGTTGAAGCTGTCTGCTTATTTTCTATAAAATACTCAGATAGGAGAGCTAATTTTTTGTATTTTTATAGCTATTATTTTAGGTTCCTTTTTCCATTGCTATGGACTCAGAATATTTTTTTCTCTTCCATCTTATCCTTTGAAAATTGTTTTTATTACATAAAAGCTAAAATTCCTCCTGTGCAGTTCCTTTTGCTCCACGTTTAAATAAAATATTATTGTTTAATCATACAGATATTCGCTCTGTGCCATCTGTCTCTCATGATAATGTTGTCATTGACATGCCTCATCTTCGTCCCAAGCCTTAGCAATTTTTCACATGCAATGCCCTACTGGTCCTCTCAAGTTCCTGGGGATGTTTTTTGCCAGGAGATTTTGCTGCGCAGATATCTTCTGTGGTTTTCTGCAGCCTTATCGGCCTTTCCTATTGCTGGTAAGAGATAGTGTAATCAGAACTCTTTGATATGTTCTAGATATCCTCTAAGTCCTTGTTAGTTAGTCTCTCTTTTATCTGAAGATCTTTCATACAAGAGGCTTCTGAGGGTGAGATCACTGAGTCTGCAATGCCTAGTACAGCAGATCTAGAGGTTTATTTTTAGCTAGTACACCTCTGTTTACTTTTAAAGGAAGGTTTTTAGCTACCTTGGAAGTCTCCTATTCTCTGTCACTGAGAATATAAAGAAATCTAATAAACTTATCAGAGTGTTTGATGTCAAACCTTCTTCTGTAGAGGTTTTTCCAGCTCCAGACTGTATTTCGGATATTATAGCTCAGTAAGGGGAGAAGCTGGGGATTCCCTTCTCTGCGCTCCCTGTTTTTTCAAGGATTTTTTCCTGTTGCTATTATAGTTGTGAATTGTAGAGCACTGTACCTATGGTAGAGGGTGCTTAATTCACTATAACCAAAAGAATGTCTATCTTCCTTGAGGATAGCTCTTCTTTCTAACATTCTATGCATAAATACTCTAGAAGCCTATTTAGGAACAATGTACATTCATCAGTTTTGTTTTTTCTATAGCAATCTGTGGCTAGTATTGCTATGGTAGCGGGGCCAGCATCTTATTGGTGTGCCACCCTGTCTGATTTACTTTCAGAAGAATCTACTATAGAGGAGATCCACAATAGGGTCAAGGCTCTAAAGCTGGTTCATTCTTTTTTCTGTGATGCAGCATGTAAGTGGTTAAGCTGGGAACCAAGATGGCTAACCTTGTAGATCTAGCTCGCAGAGCTCTGTGGCTAAGATCTTGGTCGGCAGATATTTCATCCTACTCTAATCTGGCCTTGCCATTTATGGGCAAGACTTTGTTTAGGATCATTTCAGAAATTCTGGGAGTAAGGGCTCTTTTCTTCCTCAAAACAAGAAGACTAGACCTAATGGTAGACAGAATTCAAATTTTCATTCCTTTTGTAACTTCAAGGGACAAGAGTCTTCCTTCTTCTCTCAAGCCAGAGCATTCCGGATTTTCATGGAAATGCACTAAAGCTTTATAAGATATCTGGACAGTGGAAATAGTTTCCAGGGATACAGGATAAGTTTTAAGACTTTCCCTCCCAGGGGCAGATTTATCCTGTTTAGGTTATCTGCTAACCAGGTGTAGAGAGAGGCCCTCTTAAACTACATTATGGACCTATCTTCTCTGGGAGTGTTTTGTCCAGTTCCTGTGATGAAACAGGGTCTAGGATTCTATTTAGACCTATTTGTGGACCTCAAGTGGCTAAACTTTTTTTTTTATTTGGGTTTCGTCCTTTAAGATGGAAACTATGGTTCAGGAGGATCAGCCATGATTTCCATAGTCCTGGAGGATGTGTATGTTCATGTTCCTATTCTCAGGGAACATCATCAATTCCTACGGTTTGCTTTTCCTGACATTACCTATTCCCTGGGTATACAGGGCAAGGAAAGTCTCCTGGATCATAACTCTCATACAGAGATATTTTTTTTTTTATAAATCTATCTACATCTCTATGGGTGGAAGGTGAATCTGGAGTAGGTCTCTGGTGCCCTCCACCAGGGCGTTTCTCTTGGGAACTTTTATAGTTTCTGGATTCATAGAAAATTTTTCTGGCCGGATGTCTTGGAAGGTTTTGTTTCTTCTTGCTTTTCTTCCACTCGCAGAGTTTCTGAGCTTTCAGCTCTGCAGTGTGATTCCCCGTACCTTATCTTTTATGCAGATAAGGCGGTCCTTCATACTAAATTGGGGTTTCTCCCTAAGGTGGTGTTGGATCGAACAACATTAATCAGGAAAGTGTTGTTCCTTCTTCTCATAAGGAACGTCTTTTGCATAACCTGGAGGTTGTGCGTGCTCTAAAGTTTTACCTAAAAGCTACTAAGAATTTTCTGCAATCTTCTGCCCTGTTTGTTGTTTTCACTGTAAAACGTAAGGGTCAGAAGGCCTCTTCTACTACTCTTTCCCTCTGGTTAAGAAGTATGATTTGTTTTGCTTATGAGACTGCTGGACAGCGGCCTCCTGAGAGAATTGTGGCTCATTCTACTAGGGCTGTCTCCTCATCTTGGACTTTCAAAATGAAGCTTCTTGGGCTTTCAAAAATGAAGCTTCTTGGGCTTTCAAAAATGAAGCTTCTGTGGAACAGATTTGCAAGGCGTCAACGTGGTCCTCTGCATACTTTTTCCAAATTATACAAATTTGATACTTTTGCCTCGGCTGAGGCCTCTTTTGGGATAAAGGTTCTTCAAGCGGTGGTGCCTTCTGTTTAGGTCCTCCTGCCTTGTTCTCCCTCCCTGTTCATTTCCGTGTCCTCTAGCTTGGGTATTGGTCCCCACTAGTAATTGGAACGACGTTGTGGGACTCTTCATGCCATAGGAATAAAGAACTAAATTTATGCTTACCTGATAAATTTATTTTTTTCGAGCATAATTTGTTTTTTATAACATTAAAAGAATTAAGAGATGCTTTATATGAACCCATAGTGATGTTGAAGATCAATAGTAAACTGTGGATCATGATATAAGAACTAAAAATGTAAATAAGAACATAAAGTATATGAGCCACCTAAGCATGGGTATCTCGTTGGAAAAATATTATTTTTAATGGCGGTATGTTTAGAGGGAAACAGACTCTGGGTCACAATCAAAAAGTGTCAGAGTTCTATATGAGGGGTGGGGTGTAGAGCGGCCAAGCAACAAGTCAAGAGCTCTCCTGTAGATTCTGGTAACATAGAGGTCATTAATTAGCTTATTATAGTGCAGCTAAACATATGAGGAGATCATCAGGTATGGGAAATGTCAGCCTTCTACTACTCAACCACTATTTAAAGTATAAATAGCTGGCAGCATACGCCAATGTTATTAATTGTGGAGAGAAGATATTTAATATAATGTTTGTAAACATCTGGAAGTGTACAAGATATAATTTTTAACTAGTTAGTGAGAAATACATTTGAAATGCAATTAACCCCAGCATTAAAGAACCCCATTTAAAGGCCTCTGTCTCTTTTTAGAAATGATAAAAAAAATTAGCTACTACAGCGTTCACTCCCTGTTGGGTTATTTTCCTACTCAAACATTCATATTAGAAAATTAAAGGTATTTAATTCTTCCTTTTAAAGTTATTGCAACTAGTTTGCCTTTTAGATGTATCTGATCTTTGGGGTAAATATTAGTAAGGAGCAGTAGTTCATGTTTCTCTTCAGTATCAGGGTTTAAATTCCCAATCTGTGTATAAAGCCATAGAACAAAGGTCAGTCTTTACATCTATTCAATGTTAAAGGCTTAGTTCTTTCTAATTTTACTCTGTCATTCTTGCCTTAGAACCGAACAAGGTTTGAAAAAGACTTCAACTGCCACTGAGGCAAGCAAACCAAAAATCCAAAGCTCCAGCATCTGGGGACATTTCAGTGTGGTATGCTATCACCTCCACCCAGCAAAGAAGATAGCAGCACCACCAACTCCTTAGAAAGTTAAAGGGACACTAAACCCACATTTTTTCTTTTGTGATTCAGACAGAGCAGCAATTTTAAGCAACTTTATAATTTACTCCTATTATCAATTTTTCTTCGCTCTCTTAGTATCTTTATTTGAAAAAACAGGAATCTAAGGTTAGGGAGCCGGCCCATTTGCTGATTGGTGGCAACAGGGCCGTCATCAGGGGGTGAATAGGGTGACTCCTGTCAGGGACCCAGTTGGCCAGGGGGCCCCCATGAAGCAAGCACAACTATTATTAAAAAAATATATAAAAATCTCTTTTTACATTTTGGCAGCCACTAGAGGGCGCTAAAGCAGAGTGCTATTGAGTGGTGGGAAATGTTATGACAAGGAGTAAAGCATTAGCATTTGAGAGGATTTCTGAGTGTGCATTAACCCCTTAAGGACCAGCGACGTACCCTGTATTCACTGGCCTTTTTTGCGACTTGATTGTTTTATAGCACAGTCTTGCCACCAGCGTTGAGACTGCTCTATTCCACAAAGCCTGCTGGAGGGAGGGCATTAATAGTGTGTTCTTGCTAGACTTGTGCTATTATGTCCTGAAAAAAAACATTAACGACCAGTGACATACAGGGTACATTGTGGTCATTAAGGGGTTAAACCACTATGTACAGTGTGAGACAGACTTGGCAGTGTGTGCCTGAGTCAGATGGCAGATCGCTTTTATTTGCAGAGGTGGTAGGACTTACTTAGTAAATGTTTTTTATTTATTTGTGCAATTTCGGATTGTAACTTCAGTGTGGTAGTTGTATGGTGGGGCCAGGGGTCCATAAAAACACATTTTATTAGCAATATGCAGCAGTGTATTTATGATTATTTGACAATGCTGTCGAAAATCCTATATTTAAGACCATGCAGATGTTGGTAGGTGCCATTTTGGCAGATATGATTTTTTATATATATATATATATATATATATATATATATATAATTCCAGTTTACTGCCCCTTTATGCAAGGACTTTCCAGAAGCCAGGAGGCATTTTATCTAAGATTTGTACATCTGCATAAAATATACTCTCAGGTTAAGATTGCTCAGTGTTTGAAATGAGACAGGTTAACTTAACACTGTTCAGTTTACACTACAGCTGAATTAATTTTGAAATACATACAAACAAGCCTAAATCATGCATTTAACTACCGGATCTAATGGTATGAGACTGAGTACCACTGCTTATGGATCCACAAAGACCATATAGAGTACAGCATTTTCAAAATCCATAAGTACAGCTGACAGATGGGAACATTTGTACACCAGATTTGAAGTGGTACTCTTGGTTGGGGAAAATAGGGCGGGGGGACCCAAACATATGTCAACCTTTCAAAAGTACTTTCTTCATCTACCCATTCTGACAGATCAATAATGTACAATTTTGAATTGCCAGAAGTATTTTTGTTTGCACATTTACAAATATGATTCTTTAAAAAGTGATCTCTTAATTTCTGCTATCTTTTTAACATGCATGTCACACACTGTTGATTTAGGGGGATGGCAATGTGCAGAAATTTTACCTCCTGTGAGTGTTTCTGTGGGTGTCTGTGTTTATTTCTTTGTGCTTTTGTTGGTGTTTCTATGAGAGTGTATTTTTTTCTGTGGATCTCTATGTGAGGGTTTGTGTGTCTGTCTTTGTACATTTTCTGTAGATGTGTGTGTATGTATGTATGTCTTGTGTGTTTTCTGTGAGTGTCTGTGAGTGTATATGTCTTTGTGTGTTTTCTCAGGCTGTCTCTGTGGGTGTTTCTTGGGTGTATGTGCAAGTTTGTGTGTGTGTGTCCATTCTCTGTTCCTTTTTAGGGACATTTTTACCTTACTACTGATTATTCACATCTTTCTACGGACTTTGAGACTAATGAGACCGTTTCTGGAAGTCACCAATCCACCACTTAAGCTTTAAATTATTGTTTATGCAGTTCAGGGCCCTTCCTTTCAGCCACTGCATGCTGTTGTCATCATGTAGTTGGCATCTTCCTTGAAAAAAGATAAACAGAACTCCATATTTTGTCTTGTACATCTCTTTTTTTTGACAAAACTGTAGTCCACCACATTACTTGTTGGGTCAATGTAAACAAGTGCTGAGTGTCTGTGTCTGAGTGTGTTTCTTTGCGTGTTTTGCTATAGTGTCTATATGTGAATCCTTATGTGTGTCCGTGTGTTTAGGTGTTACTACCTTTACAAAATTTTCAAGTTTGACTACACTTAAAGGGACAGTCTAGTCCAAAATAAACTTTTATGATTCAGATAGAGAATCTAATTTTAAAACAATTTTCCAATTTACTTTTATCACTAATTTTACTTTGTTCTTTTGGTATTCTTAGTTGAAAGGGACACCAAGGAGGTTCATATGCTAATTTATAAGCTCTTGAATGCCACCTTCTTCTCTCAGGACATTTTGACAGTTTTTCACCACTAGAGGGTGTTGGTTCATGTGTTTCATATAGATAACACTGTGCTCATGCACGTGGAGTTCAGGTGAGACAGCTGTGATTGGCTAAAAATGGAAGTCTGTCTAAAGAACTGAAATAAGGGGGCAGTTTGTGGAGGTAAAAACATAAATTATGCTTACCTGATAATTTAATTTCCATCTGTGGGGAGGAGAGTCCACTGCTCATTCATTACTTGTGGGAAAGAAGAACCTGGCTATCAGGAGAAGGCAAAGACACCCCAGCCAAAGGCTTAAATACCTCCCCCACTCCCCTTTTCCCCCAGTTATTCTGTCAAGGGAACAAGGAACAGTAGGGTATAAGTGGTGTCAGAAGAATAATATTAAATTTAGGTCCGCCCACTGGCGCAAACGGGTGGGAGCAGTGGGAGGAGAGTCCACTGCTTCATTCATTACTTGTGGGGACAAATACCCAAGATCTAGAGGACACTGAATGAACATAAAATGGGAGAGTAAAAGGAGGCGGACCCTATACTGAGGGCACCTACAGCCTGCAGAACCCTTTCTCCCAAACGCAGCTTCCGCCAAAACAAAAACATCAAATTTGTAAAACTTTGTAAAAGTATGTGAGGACCAAGTAGCCACCTTAGAAATCTGCTCCACAGAGGCCTCATTTTTAAAGGCCCAAGAAGAGGCCACAGCTCTAGTTGAGTGAGCCGTAATCCTCTGAGGAGGCTTATGTCCCGCTGTCTCATAGGCCAAATGGGATAATGCTCCTCAACCAAAAAGACAGAGAAGTGGATGAGGCCTTCTGCCCCCTACACTTTCCTGACTACACCACAAATAAGGACAAAGTGTGTCTGAAATCTATCGTGGCCTGAAGATAAAACTTCAAGGCTCAACCACATCCAAGTTATGCAGTAACCTTTTCTTAGACGAAGAAGGGTTAGGACACAAGGAAGGAACTACTATCTCCTGATTGATGTTACAATCTCACACCATTTTGGGAAGGAATCCCAACCCAGTGCGAAGCACAGCCTTATCAGCGTGAAAAACCAGATAAGGGGGCTCAGATTGCAAGGCCACTAACTCAGAGACCCTGCAAGCCGATGCAATAGCCAGAAGAAATAGAACCTTCCAGGAAAGAATCTTATGTCAAGCAAATGCATAGGCTCAAACGGAGCCCTCTGCAAAACCTTAAGAACCAATTTTAAGCTCCAAGGAGGAGTGAGGGGAGGTATAGGAGCGCCACCAAAATAGAGGCTTAAGTGTGCTATAGAGAGGATACTCAGGCAAATATTGTCAGTACTAGTGTATGTTCAATATGGCTGAATGGAAATAATAAATAATAAATCTTCAGTATGACAAAGTGGAGATGAATGCATAAAGGTTTACTGTATACATATGGGTATGAATGCAAAGTTTCAACACGCTATAATATATATAAGAAACAATATGAACAAAGAACTAATTAAATCCAGCATAAAAACTGATTCATATAAAACTAATTTAATCCAACTTAAAAACAAAAACATAAATAAACGTATAGCAAGAAGCAATATAAAAAAAGAACAATAAATATTAATCTGAGCTCAGATGTACATAATGGACCTCACAGGGCCCTAAGAACCAAATAAGGATATATGAGGGGACGTCCCAAGAAAAAGAAAACAACAAATGTCCCAGAGTGAAATGAGAACAAATAGTCCCAAAGGAAAGTCCGATGTAAAACAATCCGGGGTTTGGAGATGCTTGGGAAAAGGCTTCAGGTCCAAATCTTACCAGGGGCATTTAGAAATACCTGTAAAAATGAAAAATAAACAGATGCACAAAAACTAAAAGTTCTAGCTGGGCTAAAAGAAAAAGTGCTCACCATATGTAAGTATGAAACTCGGGCTGGTTTGTCACAAAGTCGACGCATTTTGGCCTTCTAAGAGGCCTTTATCAAGACAATCTGTCTTAATAAAGCCCTCTTAGAGGGGCCGAAACGCGTCAGTAGAGTCAACTCCTCTCAGATTCACCTGCTCTGTGCCCTTCGGGGCACCCCAAACAGCTCCCCATCCTGATAGACTTACATCCATGGTCACAATCCCCAGCATGGCCTCAAGAAGGATGTCCCCTGGGCCAGCTGTCCCAGATGGATCCACCAAGAGAGGGATTCCCTAACTCGGTTGTCCAGAGAGATCTGTGTGATAGATCTGAGTGATCAATCTGTTCCTTTGTCTCAACATGCATAACTGAAGAGGTCTGAGATGGAACCTGGCGAATGAATGACATCTATAGCTGGATACCATGAGCCCAATCACCTCCATACACCTGGCCACAGATGACCTTGAGGAGGTCAGAAGGGCAAGACAGCTGGACGCAATCTTGAACGTCTCTAATCTGTCATGAATATCTTTCATAGATATGGAATCTATTATCGTACCCCAGGAACTCACACCCCTGTTGCTGGGGAACCAGAGAACTCTTTCCTTCATTTATCTTCCATCCAGGGGATCGAAGGAGAAGAAGAAGAGCCCTTGAGTTGGCCTCCACTAGACTGCAGGATGGAGCCTGGACCAGAATATTGTCCAGATAAGGGAGCCACCGCAATACCTCTGTCTCTTGCTACCACGAGGCAGCGCCCCCAGAACCTTCATAAAGACTCTTGGGGCAGTCGCCAGATCGAAATGGTAGGGCCACAAACTGGAAATGTTGGTCCAGAAATGTGAATCATAGGAACCTGACGTGTCCTTGTGGACTGGCACTTGAAGGTAGGCATCCTCAAGTCCATTGTCGTCATAAAATTGCCCCTCTTGAACTAGGTGCAGGATCGATCCGATCATCTCAATTTTGAACGATGTGACTGACAGAAACTTGTTTAGGCATTTTAGGTCTAGAATTGGGAGGATAAGTGCCCTCATTCTTTGGGACCACGAAAGGTTTGAATAGTACCCTAGACCCCTTTCTTGCTAGAGAGTACTGGAACAATTACTCAGAGAGATGAGAGATCCCTCACGCACTCTAGAAAGGCATCTCTCTTCTCTGGTCTTGATGACTCTGCCCCTGGGCGATGAGTCTTGAACCCTTTCCTGTAACCCTGGGTGATAACCTCCAGAACCCAAAGATCCTGGATGTCTCTCATCCAAGCCTCTGTGAATAGAGATAGTCCTGCCCCCCACGCGATCCAGTGAGGGATCGGGGGCCGCCCCTTCATGCCGACTTTGTCTTGGCGGGCTTCTTGCTTTGTTTGGATTTGTTCCAAGATTGAGCTGGCTTCCAAGATCTCTTGGGACTGCTCGTTCTTCACAGCAGCCTGCTGGCATTGAGACTTGTCCTGAACAAAGAGGGAACTAAAAGTAGAGCCCTTAGGCTTATTTTTCTTATCCTGCGGAAGGAAAGCACCCTTGCCTCCCGTGACAGTGGATATGATAGAGTCCAAGGCCTGGACCCAAAAATAACTTTCCCCTGAAAACGGAAGGGAAAGTAATCTAGACTTGGAAGTCATGTCATCAGACCACGACTTTAACCATAGTGCCCTGCGGGCTAGAACAGAAAAACCCTGATGTCTTGGCATTCAGGCGAATAATTTTTTTTGCATCACAGATAAGAAGTATTAGCTACCCGGGGAGGGCGGAGCCAACGGGAGAAGTGAACGGACATCTGTAGTAAGAGCTCCAGAGTCCATTTACTTTATTAATAAATTATTTACCCACACAAGCTTTGATAAGAGAGAGATACTGTCTCTGGCAGAAGCAACTAGCGCCAGGTAAATACTTCTAACTATTTAGCCACCCAGAAGCTTCAAGAAGGCCGGGAACGGTCAGAGTGGAGAAGCGGCCCTCTCAGGAGTAGACTATACTACGCAGCGGAGTCTAGCGTGTTACGGGCTAAGTTGCTAGCTTGCAGGGATGCTGCTTTCATCCTGTCACCTAACCGCATCTGAGACAACTTACCTTAATCCTGCGTGGATCCCATGTGCCCGACACCCGACCCATCTTCTTGCCTTATAACCCTGACAGGCCACTGTAGCTGGGAGCAGCAGGAGGCAGTGCCCAAACAGAGGGATCGATTAGGTTGCAAACTGATTGGTGAACTGCAGGATAGTGGCGGTGAGAGTGTTTTTGAAGAGGCTTCAGTAGTGACAGTGCAAAAGCCCTAATCTCCCTGCATAAGTTTTTGGTGTGAAAAGTCGCCATTTTGCCGATATAGGGAAGCATTGATGCGGAGACTGTACCAACTCCCTAAACCACTACAACTAAGTGTTTGTGTGCTGACTGTCTCCTAGAGATTTGAATTTTGCATACAGAGCAAGTATAAGCAGTTTTTGCTAAATTCCCATAAAAGCAAGACAGTACGCACACCTTGAGAGGGATCATATACAACACCTATGCTATATCTTAGGAGCCTGAAGCGACAAGGTACTACTGCAGGGTGCCATCTTTGTTAACTCCTATTGCTATTTCCTATACCCGGGGCCTCTGTGTTTAAATACACCACAGGCCTAGTTCGGGCAAGCTACCTCCAGATCCTACCTGGAATTAGGATAAATTGAGCTTACTCACCCTCCCCATTTCCCGTTGTCTCTAAAGTCAGCGGGTATATCCTCATCCTTTTCCTGGCTAGGTCTAGTAAAGACATATGTCCCTGAGGGTTGAGTAACTCAATAGGTCAAGTATTATTACATAGACTTTCTTCTTGCGGAATGTAAGAAAGCCTTTTTCACTCTCTGTTTATTATACTGAATTCCCTACCATATACGAAGATCTGAATAAATGTGTACATCACATCAACGTGCAGAGGTGATCCCAGAGTTATAACACTTGTTTTAGGCACTTTGAAATGTTATGCTTAGTTATATAACCATAATTGGCACACTCCAATAGGAAAAAGCAGTAGGCAAATGGATTGTCCTAAGAGAATGGTTGCTGACCATTTTCATAGTAAAGCCTTACGGGACAGGGATTACTCGTCGAGAGACTCACATGGTTAGCCTGCAAAGATCATACAGAAAAACGGCACTCCAGGGTAGTCAAGACATGCTTCTAGGCGATAATTCTGTGATGGAATCTATTAAAGCTCTCTCCTCTTAAATGGACTCTCATAATGCCTCACTAAAAAGTGAAATCAAAAGTTCTGTATCTGAGTTAAAAAGGGACATAAATGCTCTTGGTGAGAAGGACAGAGTTAATTGAAAGGAGACAGGGAAGACCTGTCTGTGGATCATGCTATTTTAACTGTCCTATACACATACCTAGCCGAGCAGATAGCAGATCTAGAGGCTAAACTGGCAGATCAGGAAGACAGGTCCCGCCGCAACAATATCACAGTGTGGGGATCCTGGAAGAGATTACTACGTCTGAGCTCCCTTTCCGTTCTATCAGGGATTATTCAAGGCAATTCTGGGAACTTTTCAAGAGTCTGCATCTTGATGGACAGAGTGCATAGAGCACTTAGACCAAGAAGTGCCTCTTCGGGATCAACCTAGAGATTGTGATCATTCGACTACATTACTTCACCTTCAAAGAAAAGCTCCTCAGAGCAGCATTTAGCAAACCAAAACCATCCCTGATATGTATAAAGAAGTGCAGCTTTACCAGGGACCTATTGGTTCATACTCTCTGCAGAAGATCGTTTATGCCAATAACTCAGGCCCTAAGAAAAGCAGGAATTAAATATAGATGGGGATTCCCCGTCAAAGTGGTCTTCCAACATTATAATAAGTTTTATGTTATCTCGGATTTGGAAAGAGGGGTTAACCCTGCTGAAGTCATTGAATCTCCACACGCTTCCTTCTACACAGACACCCGTCTACGGATATAACAAAAGGCTTATGAGTGGCAGCTCCAGAGTGGGGATCCGCTACACAAAAGAGGGGCATTCATCCTCATCTTGTAAAAGAAAAGATCTGATTGCTGACAATCCTTAGCTCAAGATGAGTAAATTGAAGACAGCATTGGGGCAAGCTGGGTCAGGTAGTAATATGTAGAACCTTAACTTTTTGTGTTTTGCTATGCCTACTGGATTGACACTCCGGACGAATAAGGCAAATTTCCATATGGTTGATCCTAAAACAATGTGTTTTATATTCACTAAATCTCTTTTCTTGAAATGTGACTTTGATATCAGACTGTTCTGATACTGAAGGAAAACATCCAGTTGAATTAGCATTATATAGATACGACACTTCTGAAATCCAGCCAATGTTAATTTAAGTTGCCTAAATTTTTTATAAATACGCCAGGGTTGATGCTGCTCTACTGGATGGCTCTGTTCTCTGTTCTGCCGAGTATCTTAAGAGAGTTGACAAGAGTCTTAGTCACAAGTCCAGGCACACTAGTAATCGTACTTTTACATTGAACAACGTAAGGCACTAGGAAGACACAAAAGTTCACATGAAGAATATAGGCTGCATCATATAATGTATAATGTATATTGTTAATGTTTCTCTAACACCTGTTTTTTTCGCTTCACAGCTGTAGATTAGTATGAGTGGAGAGTTATAGGTTCTTATATATATTATATTATTATTATACATTATCAATATATTTAGCTCAGGCTTTTAGTTCCATGTCTCTAATACAGGGGTTATGGAACTAATCCAGGATGCAAATAGCAATGCTGTATCAATAGTACCTTCTTTTTTTTTAACCAATCCTTTGCCTTTAAAATATTAGAATGCTCTGAGTTTGAGCCATCGGGGGCTAACACCTCGTCCGTCGACTCAGTGATCACTAGAGTCCAACATTGTGTATATAAAAATTGTGCCTTGAGATAAAAGGTAGAGTTATAGGTTAGATAATGCAATAGGATTGGGTCTAAATGGTATGTATATGCCGCCTGACCTGGTTAATGGGCTTAGCCCAGCTGATGGTCAGGGTATTTAGGATTCCCCAAGTTAAAAGTTTAAAGTTAAAAGTTAAGTGGATTGACAATAAATTGTAGTTGGAAGTTACTATCTGTACAGTATTCATATGTATTTAATGTGCTCTAGAGAGGTATCTCCCCGACCCCCATACACACTCTTTACAGCAAATTCTAGGTATAGTCTGTTGGGAAATGGCTACTCCCTGATGACCACGCCCCAAACGTCAAAATAGAAGAGATTTTTTAACTCTGCCCCCCCTCGCCCACCCTGGTTTCAACACCTAGCAGCATGTTATAATATTAACTACTCTTTGTTATCTAGAAAAGGTGTTTGTGATATACCCAGTCTATTGATTGGGTTCTTTTTTTTAACAAAGCGGCTTTGGTCCGCTCTTGTCTAAAATACACTCCCTGAAAAATATAACTGCATATCTTTACTTTGCTTAACTAAATTTAGATTTCTGAATTTAGCTTTGTTTCAAACTTGTTATAGGTAATTAACCCATAATAGTCCAGCTCTCATAGAAATAACAGATAATCAGGTGACACAGTAGGGAAATATATCCCTTTCCCCCTCCCATATTTTGACCTTACTCCTCAGCTAGCTACCCCCCTCCTCTTTTTTTTTTTTTTTTTTCCTCTTCCTCCCTCCTTCTCCCCCCTCTATGATAATGGATGACCTTAGATTACGAACACATAACACGCAGGGACTAAATGCCCCTACTAAAAGAAGCCTTCTTAAGCACAGCCTAAAGAAACACAATATAGACTTAGTATTTTTATAGGAGACCCACTGAACTCAGGCCAACGTTAGAAAGTATAATTTTTTAAATTATTCGCAGGTCATAGCAGCTTCACTGGACACTAAATAAAGGGGAGTGGCTATACTGATTAAGGACACTCTTGCCTGTGAGATCATTTTTATTGAGGGAGACACTCAAGCACGCTTCATCATAGTAGTGTGCAAGATTAATAATATTTTGTTAACGCTGGTAAATGTTTACTTCCCCAAATACTGGGCAACTTCGATTTCTTCGGAAACTTATGAAACTGGTGTCCACTGTTAGGCAGGGAGAACTGGTGTTGGGAGGGGATTTTAACTTTGTATGGGACCCAGATATAGATAAACTGCTCCCCTAAGCGGCAGGGCAAGATAGATCTACTGAATCGCTCTCTCTGGCCTTCCAAAAACTGATGGCACAGTACCAACTATATGACACTTGGAGAGCGCTAAACTCAGTTGAAAAGGATTTCACTTTCTAGTCGAATCCTCATAAATCGTATTCTAGAATTGATACTTTTTTTTCCTCCTCGAGATTTCTAGATAGGATGACGCAATCCAAAATCCTCCCTTCCTATTGGTCAGATCATAACTCAGTGTTAGCTGTAGTGGGGAATAGACCTCAGGAGGTAAGATTCACCTGGAGGCTTGCAGATCGGCTCATTGGAACACCTATGCAAAAAAATTACATAGATAGAACGATCAGGGATTTTATGAGTTTGAATGAAAATGGACAAACCTATATTCAGATGCTATGGGCCGCCTTTAAGGCATATATCAGAGGATACTTATTAAGAAGGAGGCTGTTGCGAGAAGGGGTAGGGGGGATCCCTGGCAGACTTAATGTGTTGACTGAGACACCTACACCACCAATTAATGCTGAACTATACCCCCCAACTTAATGCCCAACTACAGCTTACTAAAACCCAGATTCAAGATCTAGAACTCCTGAGAGTACAGAGGAGAAATTCAAACAGATGCATTATTATAATAATAGCAAGGCTATATACTATCTAGCTAATAAACTCTGTAACAGGCTAGCTCAGCGCAGAATAGTATCCATTAAAGATGGCCACGAAAGCGTGACCTCACCTAAGGACATAGGGAAAGCTTTCCAAAAGTATTATCAATCCTTATATAACCTAGGCCCTCAACTTAATAATGATAGCCCCCAGAGTTCTCATATAAGGCAATATTTAGACACTTTAGGGCTTCCATCACTAACTTCTGAAACTGTTGAATACCTAAAAGGTCCAATATCCCTCGAGGAAATAGAGACAGTGATAAAACATTTGAAAATGGGGAAATCGCCTGGCCCTGATGGCTTCTCTGGTAGATTCTACAAGAATTTTAGGGAGCATTTGACCCCCATCTTGACAAGATTTTTTAATGAAATAGCTACTAAAGGTGAATTTCGAGCTAAATATTTACAGGTCTCTATCATCACATTATTAAAACCTGACAAGGACCCTCAAAGTTGTAGCAGCTATAGACCAATTTCACTCATCAACATAGAAACAAAAATATATTCCAAAATCTTAGCAAATAGATTAGCTAAAGTCATTCCTACAATTATTCATGAAGATCAGGTGGGTTTTATCCCAGGAGGGAAGGGTCAGATAACAAGGAGGTTACTCCACATACTCACTGAAGCTAACAGGAAAGGGATCCCCCTCCTTGCCCTGTCATTGTACGCGGAGAAGGCCTTCGACAGGGTGAGGTGGGATTTTCTATGGAGGACCCTGGAGGTGTTCCACATTTATAAATCATTTATAGTGGCAGTTCAGGCTTTGTATTCATACCCCACTGCCAGAGTTAGAGGTATTGATTTTGTATCAGATAAGCTTTAGATAACTAATGGTACTCGACAGGGGTGCCCCCTGTTGCTGTTGCTTTTCGCTCTAACTGTAGAACCCTTGGCCCAGGCAATTAGGAAGGCTGATAGCATTAAAGGGATAGAGATTGGCAACTCCCAACATAAAATCGCTTTGTTTGCCAATGACATTACGCTGCTATTAAAGGGACACTAAACCCAAATTTTTTCATTCATGATTCAGATAGAGCATGCAGTTTTTAATTTTAAGCAACTTTCTAATTTACTCCTATTATCAAATGTTCTTCCTTCTCTTGGTATCTTTATTTGAAATGCAAGAATGTAAGTTTAGATGCCGGCCTATTTTTGGTGAATAACCTGGGTTATTCTTGCTGATTGGTGGATACATTCATCCACCAATAAAAAAGAGCTGTCCAGAGTCTTGAAACAAAAAAGAAGCTTAGATGCCTTCTTTTTCAAATAAAGATAGCAAGTGAACGAAAAAAAATTGATAATAGGAGTAAATTAGAAAGTTGCTTAAAATTGCATGCTCTATCTGAATCACAAAACAAAAACATTTGGGTTCAGTGTCCCTTTAACATCTCCTAGATCTTCTTTTCCGGGAGTAATGGATATAATAGCACTTTTTGGGGACATTAGTTATTACAAATTGAATGTCTCCAAGATGGAGGTCTTGCATATAAATATATCAAAAGCAAATCTGGAGTATCTCCAGGGTAGATATTAATTCAGCTGGTTCGGAGATTTTATCAAACATCTAGGGGTTTTATTAGGCCCAGATATCCCTTCTGTTATAACCAAACATTTTGCAGATAGACTTCCTGAGTTTCGAACTTTACTGGAATCTTGGGAGTTTGATGAAGTTTCATGGATGGGTAGAATTGTGGATTTTTTTTTTCATTAGATAGGGCATGTTATTTTAAACAACTTTCCAATATACTTATATCATCAAATTTGCTTTGTTCTATTGGTATTCTTAGTTGAAAGCTAAACCTAGGTAGGCTCATATGCTAATTTCTAAGCCCTTGAAGGCTGCCTCTTGTCTCAATGAATTTGACAGTTTTTCACAGCTAGAGGGCGTTAGGTCATGTGTGCCATATAGATAACATTGTGCTCACACCTGTGGAGTTACTTATGAGAGGGCACTGATTGGCTAAAATCCAAGTCTTTTAAAAAACTGAAATAAGGGGGCAGTCTGCAGAAGCTTAGATACAAGGTAATTACAGAGGTAAAACGTATATTACCCGTGTTGGTTATACAAAACTGGGGAATGGGTAATAAAGGGGTTGTCTTTTTTTAAACAATAAAAAATCTGGAGTAGATTGTCCCTTTAAGCCATGTATTCTGTCTTTTAACATCTTGGCTAGTAACCATACTTGGGCATAGTTGATTAGCTAAAGTTACAAGCTTTTTAGCCACAAATCTACATTTATTGATTTCCATAGTTAGGGCATCATCTCTACGTAAGATATTTAAATTAGATTTCAAAACCTTACAGATCTCATCAAAATATTGAGTATACTCTGTAGAAAAAATAATGTAATCGAGCAAAAATACGTTTATCTTTTCTACTCTCTTTTTTTTTTACTCTTTTTAATCCTTCATTACTTGATCACGTGTAACACGTAACTTATCTAGAGGATAACACCTGCTAGCCAACCTCTGAATCAGTTCTTCCGATTGTGTCTCAAAAATGTCATCACATGTAGTTTTCATTGAAGTTGACTCTTAGATATTGAGCGTACCAGATGTTTAGGATGGCACGAGCTGGCATGCAAAAACGTATTACCGGCGGATGACTTCCTAAAAGTCATAGCTATAATAGTACCACATTCAATATCAGCCTTCAAAGCTAGACATAATTTCAGTAAATATTAGATTAATCTCACTGGCATTTAGAAATGACAGCAACTCATAAAATAGTAAAGATTGATCCACTACAAAAATCAGATCATCTATATATTGTAAATAAATCAAAATGTGTTCCACAAATTTGTCGTTATTTTGAGTAACATTGTACAGGTGGTAAAGTTCCCACTAACCGACAAAAGATTAGCAATAGACGTGCAAATTTGGCACCCATGGTCGCGCCACAGCACTGAACATAATAAATAGCGTCAAACATAAAATAATTGTACATTAACAGGCGCTCCACCAGTACACCCTACAAACAAAAGCCTTCTTTTCATTAGAAAAAAAAGTTTCCCTATCCAAATAATACTGCAAAGCCTGTAATCCTAGATGATGAGGGATACAAGAATATAAAAAAAACTGCGTCCACTGTAATCCATTTAAAGTTAACTGACCACTTGAATTTTTGTAAAAGACTCAATAAATGTCCTGAATCTCTCAGGTAGCTATACAAACCTCTTACCATGGGTTGAAGAATCACTTTAATCCACTCAGACAATTACTCCAAAATGGAACCAATGCCTGAGATAATAGGCCGACCTGGGGGTTTTAAAGGATTCTTGTGAATTATAGGTAGATGATGGTAAATAGGAATACATGGATGTTCCAGAACTAGGTGTCTAGCCATATCTAAAGTAAATATAGCTAATGAAATGCCTTCATCCAATAAATTGTCTCCTAAACAAACGTGGGGTTACATGACAGCTTCCTCTATGTTTTTTCATCCTTTAGTTGCCTAGTCGCTTCCTGCATGTAATCCGATTTATCCAGAATGACGACATTGCCACCCTTGTCTGATGATCGGATAACAATGTCACCATTCTGTTGAAGCTTCCTGATGGCAATTTCTCCATTAAAGATCCTGTCAGGGTTTCACCTGACTTGCTTGTTGTTTGCAACTTATAGTTATAGCTGCCATTTCTCTCACCTGTGTTCTCTTCTAGCCTGAAACAGAGTATGTAACACTGCTCACTACACCCAGGTTCCCTCTTATGGCAAACTGGAGAACATCGTCAGTGAAAGACAGGTTGCAGTCCCAGAATTATGATGTCATCATTTACTATTTAAAGTGCCTCAGTTCAATCTGCCCTTGCCCTTGAGTTGTCTGACTTCTCTGTGAGTTCCTGTGTTCCTGATTCTGTGTATAATCTGGCTTGTTTGATGTCCCTGCTGGTTCTTGATCCCTGACTTGTTCCTGACTCCACTAATCTTTGTGTTCCTGACCCCAGCTCGTCTGACTAATCGCTTTCGCTCCTGACCCGGCTTGTCTGACTTCTAGCACTGGCTTTGACTCCTGGGTTTTCATTTGGCTTTTGGACTCTTATTATTTGTTATTTTTTAATAAAGGTGTGATTAATTTAGCATTTCACATCTCTGTCTAAATCCTGGTTCCATGACAGATACATTCTGTTTACAGGGCCTTTGTTTTATCCTTTCCCCTAAAGACACAAAATCCCTGCAACCTGTTTTTTAAAGTTGTTTATATACGGCCGACTGAAATGTATAGGATAAAACCAGGGCGAAACTACAAGGGTTGCAGAGTACGCAATTGTGACTGGGCCCCAAGGGTGGTGGCCTAGCTTCAAAATTATTAATTTTTTTTTATAAAAAACCTTGACCTGCCACTGCCTGCACTGATATCATGTGAGTGTGACATGATGCTTCACTAGTGTCTCTGACTACAGGGGTTAGTCTTTTTGTTTTACCCATTGGTGTTTATGTGTGTGTGTGTGTGTGTATGTATGTATGTGACTGTGTGTGTGTATTTATGCATGTATGTGTATGTATACAGTGGGGCAAAAAAGTATTTAGTCAGCCACCAATTGTGCAAGTTCTCCCACTTAAAAAGATGAGAGAGGCCTGTAATTTTCATCATAGGTATACCTCAACTATGAGAGACAAAATGTGGAAACAAATCCAGACAATCACATTGTCTGATTTGAAAATAATTTATTTGCATATTATGGTGGAAAATAAGTATTTGGTCACCTACAAACAAGCAAAATGTCTGGCTCTCACAGACCTGTATCTTCTTCTTTAAGAGGCTCCTCTGTCCTCCACTCACTACCTGTATTAATGGCACCTGTTTGAACTTGTTATCAGTATAAAAGACACCTGTCCACAACCTCAAACAGTCACACTCCAAACTCCACTATGGTGAAGGAAACCAGAAACAAAATTGTAGACCCTGCACCAGGCTAAGAAGACTGAATCTGCAATAGGCAAGCAGCTTGGTGTGAAGAAATCAACTGTGGGAGCAATAATTTGAAAATGGAAGACATACAAGACCACTGATAATCTCCCTCAATCTGGGGCTCCACGCAAGATCTCACCCGTGGGGTCAAAATGATCACAAGAACGGTGAGCAAACATCCCAGAACCACACGGGGGACCTACTGAATGACCTGCAGAGAGCTGGGACCAACATAACAAAGGCTACCATCAGTAACACACTACGCCGTCAGGGACTCAGATCCTGCAGTGCCAGACGTGTCCCCCTGCTTAAGCCAGTACATGTACGGGCCCGTCTGAAGTATGCTAGAGAGCATTTGGATGATCCAGAAGCGGACTGGGTGAATGTCATATGGTCAGATGAAACCAAAGTAAAACTGTTTGGTAGAAACACAACTTGTCGTGTTTGGATGAGAGAGAATGCTGAGTTGCAACCAAAGAACACCATACCTACTGTGAAGCATGGGGGTGGCAACATCATGCTTTGGGGCTGTTTCTCTGCAAAGGGAACAGGACGACTGATCCGTGTACATGAAAGAATGAATGGGGCCATGTATCATGAGATTTTGAGTGCAAACCTCCTTCCATCAGCAAGGGCATTGAAGATGAAACGTGGCTGGGTCTTTCAGCATGACAATGATCCCAAACACACCGCCCGGGCAACGAAGGAGTGGCTTCGTAAGAAGCATTTCAAGGTCCTGGAGTGGCCTAGCCAGTCTCCAGATCTCAACCCCATAGAAAACCTTTGGAGGGAGTTGAAAGTCCGTGTTGCCCAGCGACAGCCCCAAAACATCACTGCTCTAGAGGAGATCTGCATGCAGGAATGGGCCAACATACCAGCAACAGTACGTGACAACCTTGTGAAAACTTACAGAAAAAAATTTGACCTCTGTCATTGCCAACAAAGGATATATAACAAAGTATTGAGATGAACTTTTGATATTGACCAAATACTTATTTTCCACCATAATAGGCAAATAAATTCTTTCCAAATCAGACAATGTGATTGTCTGGATTTGTTTGCACATTTTGTCTCTCATAGTTGAGGTATACCTATGATGAAAATTACAGGCCTCTCTCATCTTCTTAAGTGGGAGAACTTGCACAATTGGTGGCTTACTAAATACTTTTTTGCCCCACTGTATGTATGTATGTGACTGTGTGTGTGTGTATTTATGCATGTATGTGTGTGTGTTTATGTATGTTTGTGGAACCAGCAAATTACAGAGCTTCCTACTACAGCATGGGGGGGGGGGAGGGGGTAAACAGTGTCACTATACAGTACCATTATATACAGTACTGGATGGTTGGACCATGTCACTGACTACTGTGGTCACTTTATAAAGGGTAGGGTAGTGTCAGGCCAGACATCTCACTGGCAGAGTACACACTGTGTCACTAACTCACTACACTGTGTGCAGAATTATTAGGCAAATGAGTATTTTGACCACATCATCCTCTTTATGCATGTTGTCTTACTCCAAGCTGTATAGGCTCGAAAGCCTACTACCAATTAAGCATATTAGGTGATGTGCATCTCTGTAATGAGAAGGGGTGTGGTCTAATGACATCGACACCCTATATCAGGTGTGCATAATTATTAGGCAACTTCCTTTCCTTTGGCAAAATGGGTCAAAAGAAGGACTTGACAGCTCAGAAAAGTCAAAAATAGTGAGATATCTTGCAGAGGGATGCAGCACTCTTAAAATTGCAAAGCTTCTGAAGCGTGATCATCGAACAATCAAGCGTTTCATTCAAAATAGTCAACAGGGTCGCAAGAAGCGTGTGGAAAAACCAAGGCGCAAAATAACTGCCCATGGCCAAGGTAAGAAAGGCTGAAAGACGACCACCACTGAACAAGACACACAAGCTGAAACGTCAAGACTGGGCCAAGAAATATCTCAAGACTGATTTTTCTAAGGTTTTATGGACTGATGAAATGAGAGTGAGTCTTGATGGGCCAGATGGATGGGCCCGTGGCTGGATTGGTAAAGGGCAGAGAGCTCCAGTCCGACTCAGACGCCAGCAAGGTGGAGGTGGAGTACTGGTTTGGGCTGGTATCATCAAAGATGAGCTTGTGGGGCCTTTTCGGGTTGAGGATGGAGTCAAGCTCAACTCCCAGTCCTACTGCCAGTTTCTGGAAGACACCTTCTTCAAGCAGTGGTACAGGAAGAAGTCTGCATCCTCCAAGAAAAACATGATTTTCATGCAGGACAATGCTCCATCACACGCGTCCAAGTACTCCACAGCGTGGCTGGCAAGAAAGGGTATAAAAGAAGAAAATCTAATGACATAACCCTCCTTGTTCACCTGATCTGAACCCCATTGAGAACCTGTGGTCCATCATCAAATGTGAGATTTACAAGGAGGGAAAACAGTACACCTCTCTGAACAGTGTCTGGGAGGCTGTGGTTGCTGCTGCACGCAATGTTGATGATGAACAGATCAAAACACTGACAGAATCCATGGATGGCAGGCTTTTGAGTGTCCTTGCAAAGAAAGGTGGCTATATTGGTCACTGATTTGTTTTTGTTTTGTTTTTGAATGTCAGAAATGTATATTTGTGAATGTTGAGATGTTATATTGGTTTCACTGGTAAAAATAAATAATTGAAATGGGTATATATTTGTTTTTTGTTAAGTTGCCTAATAATTATGCACAGTAATAGTCACCTGCACACACAGATATCCCCCTAAAATAGCTATAACTAAAAACAAACTAAAAACTACTTCCAAAAATATTCAGCTTTGATATTAATGAGTTTTTTGGGTTCATTGAGAACATGGTTGTTGTTCAATAATAAAATTAATCCTCAAAAATACAACTTGCCTAATAATTCTGCACTCCCTGTATATACAGTACTGGTGGGTTAAACAGTGTTACTATGTACAGTAGTAGGGAGTCAGACAATCTCACAGACTGTGGGCACAGGGTACCTCCTTTTGCAGACATGTAATCTGATTCACATTTTTTCTCTGTGTTAAATGTTAAAAAAAAAAGATATGTATCAAATTCACCTTTTTTTGGGGTGGGGCTTCTTAGTTTCTTGCACCTGGGCCCTGTGGTTTCTCCAACATAGGTGTGTCCGGTCCACGGCGGTCATCCTTACTTGTGGGATATTCTCTTCCCCAACAGGAAATGGCAAAGAGCCCAGCAAAGCTGGTCATATGATCCCTCCTAGCTCCGCCTACCCCAGTCATTCTCTTTGCCGTTGCACAGGCAACATCTCCACGGAGATGGCTATAGAGTTTTTTGGTGTTTAAATGTAGTTTTTATTCTTCAATCAAGTGTTTGTTATTTTAAAATAGTGCTGGTATGTACTATTTACTCTGAAACAGAAAAGAGATGAAGATTTCTGTTTGTAAGAGGAAGATGATTTTAGCAAACGTTACTAAAATCGATTGCTGTTTCCACACAGGACTGTTGAGAGGAATTAACTTCAGTTGGGGGAAGCAGTTGCAGACTTTTCTGCCTGAGGTATGACTGGCCACATTTCTAACACGACGTTGGTAATGCTGGAAGGCTGACATTTTCCCTATGGGGACCGGTAAGCCATTTCTTAGATTAAGTAAAAGAATAAAGGCTTTATAAGGGCTTAAAAAACTGGTAGACATTTTTCTGGGCTAAAACGATTACTTTGCTAAGCATATTTGACAGATTATAGCTCTTTATAGTTATTATAATCTTGGGGATTGTTGTTATAAAAAACGGCAGGCACTGTTATGGACACCTTTTTCAGATGGGGGGCCTTCTCTAGTCATAGGCAGAGCCTCATTTTCGCGCCACTAATGCGCAGTTGTTTTTGGAAGGCAAGGCATGCAGATGCATGTGGTGAGGAGCTAAGATCCACTGAAAAAGCTTATAGAAGGCGTCATTTGGTATCGTATTCCCCTCTGGGCTTGGTTGGGTCTCAGCAAAGCAGATTCCTGGGACTGTATAGGGGTTAAATGTAAAAACGGCTCCGGTTCCGTTATTTTAAGGGTTAAAGCTTTCAAATTTGGTGTGCAATACTTTTAAGGCTTTAAGACACTGTGGTGAAATGTTGGTGAATTTTTAACAATTCCTTCATACTTTTTCACATATTCAGTAATAAAGTGTTTTCAGTTTGAAATTTAAAGTGACAGTAACGGTTTTATTTTAAAACGTTTTTTGTGCTTTGTTGACAAGTTTAAGCCTGTTTAACATGTCTGTACCATCAAATAAGCTATGTTCTATATGTATGAAAGCCAATGTGTCTCCCCATTTAAATTTATGTGATAATTGTGCCATAGTGTCCAAACAAAGTAAGGACAGTAATGCCACAGATAATGATATTGCCCAAGATGATTCCTCAAATGAGGGAGTAAACATGATACTACATCATCCCCTACTGTGTCTACACCAGTTATGCCCACACAGGAGGCCCCTAGTACATCTAGTGCGCCAATACTTATTACCATGCAACAATTAACGGCTGTAATGGATAACTCTATAGCAAATCTTTTATCCAAAATGCCTACTTATCAGAGAAAGCGCGATTGCTCTGTTTTAAAACACTGAAGAGCAAGAGGACGCTGATGATAACGTTTCTGACATACCCTCACAACCAATCTGAGGGGGCCAGGAGGGAGGTTTTGTCTGAGGGAGAAATTTCAGATTCAGGGAAAATTTCTCAACAAGCTGAACCTGATGTTGTTACATTTAAATTTAAATTAGAACATCTCCGCGCACTGCTTAAGGAGGTATTATCTACTCTGGATGATTGTGACAATTTGGTCATTCCAGAGAAATTATGTAAAGATGACAAGTTCCTAGAGGTTCCGGTGCCCCCCGATGTTTTTCCCTATACCCAAGCGGGGTGGCGGACATAGTAAACAAGGAATGGGAAAGGCCCGCATACCTTTTGTTCCTCCCCCTATATTTAAAGAAATTATTTCCTATAGTCGACCCCAGAAAGGACTTATGGCAGACAGTCCCTAAGGTCGAGGGGGGCGGTCTCTACTCTAAACAAACGCACTACTATACCCATAGAAGATAGTTGTGCTTTCCAAAGATCCTATGGATAATAAAATTAGAGGTTGCTAAAAGATGTTTGTTCAGCAAGGTTACCTTCTACAACCAATTGCATGCATTGTCCCTGTCACTAGCAGCCGCGTGTTTCTAGTTTCGATGAGCTAGGAAAAGGCGTTCAATAGTAATCCTCTTCTTATGAGGAGATTATGGACAGAATTCGTGCTCATCAAATTGGCTAATTCCTTTCACCTAGACGCCCACTTTGCTATTGGCTAGGTAGCGGCGAAAATTCTGGGTGTGCTATTGTGGCGCCGAGCGCTTTGGTTAAAATCGTTGGGCAGCGGATGCGTGTCTTACAAGAACAAATTGCTAGACATTCCTTTCAAGGGGGAAAACTCTTTGGCCCTCGACTTGAAGAGATTATCTCTGATATCACTGGGGCACAGGGCCACGCCCTCCTCAGGATTAGGTCTTTTCAAGGCCAAAAAATAAACCTAATTTTCGTCCCTTTCGCAGAAACGGACCAGCCCCAAGTGCTACGTCCTCTAAGCAAGAGGGTAATACTTCTCAAGCCAAGCCAGCCTTGGAGACCAATGCAAGGCTGGAACAAGGGAAAGCAGGCCAAGAAACCTGCCACTGCTACCAAGACAGCATGAAATGATGGGCCCCCGATCCGGACCGGATCTGGTGGGGGGCAGACTCTCTCTCTTCGCTCAGGCTTGGGCAAGAGATGTTCTGGATCCTTGGGCGCTAGAAATAGTCTCCCAAGGTTATCTCTGGAATTCAAGGGACTTCCCCCAAGGGGAGGTTCCACAGGTCTCAGTTGTCTTCAGACCACATAAAAAGACAGGCATTCTTACATTGTGTAGAAGACCTGTTAAAAATGGGAGTGATTCATCCAGTTCCATTAGAGAACAAGGGATGGGGTTCTACTCCAATCTGTTCATAGTTCCCAAAAAAGAGGGAACATTCAGACCAATCTTAGATCTCAAGATCCTTAAACAAGTTTCTCAAGGTTCCATCGTTCAAGATGGAAACCATTCGAACTATTCTTCCTTCCATCCAGGAAGGTCAATTCATGACCACGGTGGATTTAAAGGATGCGTATCTACATATTCCTATCCACAAGGAACATCATCGGTTCCTAAGGTTCGCATTCCTGGACAAACATTACCAGTTCGTGGCGCTTCCTTTCGGATTAGCCACTGCTCCAAGGATTTTCACAAAGGTACTAGGGTCCCTTCTAGCTGTGCTAAGACCAAGGGGCATTGCAGTAGTACCTTACTTGGACGACATTCTGATTCAAGCGTCGTCCCTTCCTCAAGCAAAGGCTCACACGGACATTGTCCTGGCCTTTCTCAGATCTCACGGATGGAAAGTGAACGTGGAAAAGAGTTCTCTATCTCCGTCAACAAGGGTTCCCTTCTTGGGAACAATAATAGACTCCTTAGAAATGAGGATTTTTCTGACAGAGGCCAGAAAAACAAAACTTCTAGACTCTTGTCGGATACTTCATTCCGTTCCTCTTCCTTCCATAGCTCAGTGCATGGAAGTGATCGGGTTGATGGTAGCGGCAATGGACATAGTTCCTTTTGCACGCATTCATCTAAGACCATTACAACTGTGCATGCTCAGTCAGTGGAATGGGGACTATACAGACTTGTCTCCGACGATACAAGTAAATCAGAGGACCAGAGACTCACTCCGTTGGTGGCTGTCCCTGGACAACCTGTCACAAGGGATGACCTTCCGCAGACAAGAGTGGGTCATTGTCACGACCGACGCCAGTCTGATGGGCTGGGGCGCGGTCTGGGGACCCCTGAAAGCTCAGGGTCTTTGGTCTCGGGAAGAATCTCTTCTACCGATAAATATTCTGGAACTGAGAGCGATATTCAATGCTCTCAAGGCTTGGCCTCAGCTAGCAAAGGCCAAGTTCATACGGTTTCAATCAGACAACATGACGACTGTTGCGTACATCAACCATCAGGGGGGAACAAGGAGTTCCCTGGCGATGGAAGAAGTGACCAAAATCATTCAATGGGCGGAGACTCACTCCTGCCACCTGTCTGCTATCCACATCCCAGGAGTGGAAAATTGGGAAGCGGATTTTCTGAGTCGTCAGACATTGCATCCGGGGGAGTGGGAACTCCATCCGGAAATCTTTGCCCAAAGTCACTCAACTGTGGGGCATTCCAGACATGGATCTGATGGCCTCTCGTCAGAACTTCAAGTTCCTTGCTACGGGTCCAGATCCAGGGATCCCAAGGCGGACTCTAGTAGATGCACTAGTAGCACCTTGGACCTTCAAACTAGCTTATGTATTCCCGCCGTTTCCTCTCATCCCCAGGCTGGTAGCCAGGATCAATCAGGAGAGGGCGTCGGTGATCTTGATAGCTCCTGCGTGGCCACGCAGGACTTGGTATGCAGATCTGGTGAATATGTCATCGGCTCCACCATGGAAGCTACCTTTGAGACGAGACCTTCTTGTTCAAGGGTCCGTTCGAACATCCGAATCTGGTTCACTCCAGCTGACTGCTTGGAGATTGAACGCTTGATCTTATCAAAGCGAGGGTTCTCAGATTCTGTTATTGATACTCTTGTTCAGGCCAGAAAGCCTGTAACTAGAAAAATTTACCACAAAATATGGAAAAAATATATCTGTTGGTGTGAATCTAAAGGATTCCCTTGGGACAAGGTTAAGATTCCTAGGATTCTATCCTTCCTTCAAGAAGGATTGGAGAAAGGATTATCTGCAAGTTCCTGAAGGGACAGATTTCTGCCTTGTCTGTGTTACTTCACAAAAAGCTGGCAGCTGTGCCAGATGTTCAAGCCTTTGTTCAGGCTCTGGTTAGAATCAAGCCTGTTTACAAACCTTTGACTCCTCCTTGGAGTCTCAATTTAGTTCTTTCAGTTCTTCAGGGGGTTCCGTTTGAACCCTTACATTCCGTTGATATTAAGTTATTATCTTGGAAAGTTTTGTTTTTGGTTGCAATTTCTTCTGCTAGAAGAGTTTCAGAATTATCTGCTCTGCAGTGTTCTCCTCCTTATCTGGTGTTCCATGCAGATAAGGTGGTTTTACGTACTAAACCTGGTTTTCTTCCAAAAGTTGTTTCTAACAAAAACATTAACCAGGAGATAGTCGTACCTTCTCTGTGTCCGAATCCAGTTTCAAAGAAGGAACGTTTGTTGCACAATTTGGATGTTGTTCGCGCTCTAAAATTCTATTTAGATGCTACAAAGGATTTTAGACAAACATCTTCCTTGTTTGTTGTTTATTCTGGTAAAAGGAGAGGTCAAAAAGCAACTTCTACCTCTCTCTCTTTTTGGATTAAAAGCATCATCAGATTGGCTTACGAGACTGCCGGACGGCAGCCTCCTGAAAGAATCACAGCTCATTCCACTAGGGCTGTGGCTTCCACATGGGCCTTCAAGAACGAGGCTTCTGTTGATCAGATATGTAGGGCAGCGACTTGGTCTTCACTGCACACTTTTACCAAATTTTACAAGTTTGATACTTTTGCTTCTTCTGAGGCTATTTTTGGGAGAAAGGTTTTGCAAGCCGTGGTGCCTTCCATTTAGGTGACCTGATTTGCTCCCTCCCTTCATCCGTGTCCTAAAGCTTTGGTATTGGTTCCCACAAGTAAGGATGACGCCGTGGACCGGACACACCTATGTTGGAGAAAACAGAATTTATGTTTACCTGATAAATTACTTTCTCCAACGGTGTGTCCGGTCCACGGCCCGCCCTGGTTTTTTTAATCAGGTCTGATAATTTATTTTCTTTAACTACAGTCACCACGGTATCATATGGTTTCTCCTATGCAAATATTCCTCCTTTACGTCGGTCGAATGACTGGGGTAGGCGGAGCCTAGGAGGGATCATGTGACCAGCTTTGCTGGGCTCTTTGCCATTTCCTGTTGGGGAAGAGAATATCCCACAAGTAAGGATGACGCCGTGGACCGGACACACCGTTGGAGAAAGTAATTTATCAGGTAAACATAAATTCTGTTTTCTAGTTAAGCCTCTGGATAAAACTCCAAGGACAGTTTAGCAGGAACGGGAAAGATAGAGATTTTATTGGTGGATTCACATCCTTCTAGACTTTGCTGAAACATACTTTGTTGCTTTTCTAATAAATCTGTGTTGCCAACTGTATCTACCCCCGTCTCTTTTAGTTTAAAGTAACGATTCATTGTAACCTTGCGAACAAACTTATTAATGTCCAAAAGAGAAAGCAGAAGTAGGGGCAAATCCTTCTGTAAAACAGCAACATGATTCTCATTATGTTTAAATTTAGACAGATTGATAACATTTAATAATTGTCCCTGTTTACACAATTTCATCTTGATCTTCTTCCTCCACTTTGAATTCCTTGTGCATCACGGCATCCTTCTAAAGGGACATCCCTTGAACGTGTTTTCCTTGTTATCACGGTTTTCTGCATTTACTGTTCTGATGTTTTCTGCCCCGCTTTTCCTTTTTTACGACCTTGTGCCTACTTTACAGACCGACTCCCTCATGTATTCCTTAACCTTCTATACGTGCAGTTTTTATAGGTCTTTCTTTCCTTTATTGACCCTACCTCATAAACTTCTTTTTACTCTTAAATCTCTGTCACTAAACTGCACCACCTCACATAAATACTCACACTGCTACAAATGTCCTTCTCACCTACTCTTTCTCTTCATCTTGCTGCTTTTAGCATCAGGGGACATCTCTCCTAATCCAGCACCCTCCTTCATTCCCACCCTTACCTAGTCACGTACACCTTACAGAAACTTTAATAAAACAAATACTCATAACCTCGTTTCTATTCCATGCCTGTCAAAGGCACACACTCCATTCACTTGTGCACAATAGAACTCTCGTTCTGTATGCAACAAACAAATTGGGGTTTTCTGTCCCTTTAAGTTACTGAAATTTTCAGCATAGGTGGAGACTGAACAGGCAAAAGCAGCTATTTCAAATGACAAAATAAAGGTAAAGAATATGTTTGGAAACAATTTAATACACTCTAGAAAATAAAATAAATCATTGGGAACATTTTAAAGGGACATTAAACACTTTGAGATGGTAATATACAATGATAAATCGTATATATAAAAAACCTCTGCAATATACTTTCATTATTTATTTTGTCCTCTTTTCCTGTAATTCCATTATGAAATTGTGAGCATTCCAGTTACTGTTAGAAATAGAAGTGCAGAACACTGTTATATTCCTCACAGCCATTGGCTGCACACTCTAGTGACCTATTTATAACTGTCCCTAATTGGCCACAGCAGAGCAGATAACCTAAGTTGCAACATGGCAGCTCCCATTGTTTTATAGACACTAAAACTTTTACACTTATTTTGGCAATATTTTAGCAGCTAATGAAACTTTAAAAATCCATCTAAATGTTATTCTCCGACTAATCTTTTCTTTGAATGCGTCATTCTATCTAGTATTTATTTAGTGCTTAATCTCCCTTTAAAGGAGATGTTATTGTCCATTTAATTTCTTTTATAGAAGCCACTGCTGACTCTCTGAGAAGGTGGATTGTTTGAATATTGGTACACGGCCCTCACAGCATATGTGCGTATGCCACTGAAAAACTGTATTAACTTTTACTAGATTCATTTTTGTTAATGGAAGTATAATGCACCAATGCACATTTAATTTTTGAAATTTTTATCCCTTAAAAATGATATTAGTTCTTTTAATATTGAAGATATAAATGTAAAGTTTTAGTTTCTATAAAGTACTTTATTTTCAATAAAGTAATTTATGCTGCCTTCTTGAAACCTAGGTTTTCCCTTTCTCTTTCTTTTCTGCTGGGTATAATTAGGGACAGATATAAAATATGCAAAAAGGCCGAGTGTAAACCCTGTTCATTACTTCAAAAACCCTATATTCTATACAGCCTTGTTTGCATACTGTCCTTTTATGTAACAAAGTAAAATATATTGTATGTCCCTTTAAAGAGAGAATGTTACATGTTCTAAAGTAGGTATAAAACAAGACTTTTAAAGGTCATAATAATGAGTGGTAGAGAGTTAACACTAGATGGGATAGACAGACTGAATAGAAAATTAGCTACAATAAGGTCTGTAGTTTGTCAGTAGGAATAAAAAGCATGGCAGAGGTTTGGAACCCTGTCTGCGTATGGGAAGGGTAAGCGGAACGTCTACGCATGGGAAGGGTAAGCGGAACGTCTGCGCATGGGAAGGGTAAGCGGAACGTCTGCGCATGGGAAGGGTAAGCGGAACGTCTGCGCATGGGAAGGGTAAGCGGAACGTCTGCGCATGGGAAGGGTAAGCGGAACGTCTGCGCATGGGAAGGGTAAGCGGAACGTCTGCGCATGGGAAGGGTAAGCGGAACGTCGGCGCATGGGAAGGGTAAGCGGAACGTCGGCGCATGGGAAGGGTAAGCGGAACGTCTGCGCATGGGAAGGGTAAGCGGAACGTCTGCGCATGGGAAGGGTAAGCGGAACGTCTGCGCATGGGAAGGGTAAGCGGAACGTCTGCGCATGGGAAGGGTAAGCGGAACGTCTGCAGATGGGATAAATAAGCTAAATGTATGTGCATGGGAAGAGTGAGCTGAATGTCTGCGCATGGGAAGGGTAAGCTGAATGTCTGCGCATGGGAAGGGTAAGCTGAATGTCTGCGCATGGGAAGGGTAAACTGAATGTCTGCGCATGGGAAGGGTAAACTGAATGTCTGCGCATGGGAAGGGTAACCTGAATGTCTGCAGATGGTATAGATAAGCTAAATATATGTGCATAGGAAGAGTGAGCTGAATGTCTGTGCATGGGTTTTATGCAAGGTAAACCCAACATTTCAGCACAAGAAACTTGAAGACAGCTGCCAAACTTGAAACTCTCAGTTCAGATTACACAAAAGCCACAGCTTCTCTAAGTACAAATTACCACCCCCTCATCCAACCTATTTTTAAGTTAGGATACATTTTTTTTATAAAGAAAGGCATCTGTATAGTTAGCTACGTCATGAAAACCCAGATTATGACTCAGTCCAACCACTCAGAGGTGGTACCTACTTTCATGCCAACTCTTATAATTAAACCAGCTTAGTGGCACATTATTTTGTTGTGAAAGCACATCCAATCATTTATAGTACATTCCGGATGTTTGCTGACTACAGATACCCAGGGGGTCACGTTCCTTGTGGTATACTAATGATACTCCCAAGTCCACTGTGTATTTGGCCTTGGATGGCATTACTTGGTATGGCCTCACCATCCACTGTCATTATCCCACCTGTTTGTAAGGGCTCTACCCTGAAAGCCTTCACTGGCACATGTTCCAAGTGTGGGATTGCTGTATCCAGATGAGTACCTTTCTCCATAGACACCAAGAATTTTAGTAGGGAGGTCCGGGAAATTCTGGAGGTAGCATAGAACAAGTGAATTAATCCTTCTCCAAGATCTTTTATCATGGGAGCTGTATAGAGATCAGCTCCAAGATGAGACTGATAAAGAGCAAGCACAAAGATAAATTGGTCCTCGCTAACCACACTCCAATGACTCGGAACTGGATGGTCCAATGGGACCAACAATGTATCTTCCAAAATTGGAGATGCTGGACTGTCCTTTGTGGGCTTGTGATTTGTTTTGTTGGAATTTGGCTGGCTAGACTCAGCTTCTGCTTTATTCTCCAACCCTCCAAGCAAAGCATTGGCAGGTAGGTAAGATAAACGACCCTTATATATACGCAGAGCAGTTATTCGGTATGCTGTGATTATGGAGAATCGAGCAGGACCCATAAACCTATACTTTTCACTCTCAATATCAACATCGGAAAATAAACCCCAGGCTAAACTGAGAAAAGAAAAGATCCGTCTTCCAGTAGAGGTGGTTAATGAGACAAGGTCCAGAGGGTGAGGTTTACCCTTGCACATCACAAAGGCACAGTTGGTGAGAAGCTTGGTGCCCATTACTTGCTGGTGTCTGTGTGGGAAAGACAAAAAAGGATAATTTAAATCTCAAAAATATGCGACAGTAGGTATACAACCTACTATATATATTTAACCCCTTGACTGCTAGACACATCTATAATGCACAGCCTAATGATGGGCTGCAACCCTCTCTGGCAGCCAAGCCATTTAAACTGGAAGATAATATAGTAACCCTTAATGATGATCTTGTTTGGAAAAAAAGGGTGTCCCATCTGTTACCAGCAAATCGCATATTCTCTCCCCACCCCCTAAACATTCCCTGGGGACGGTACACCAGCTCAAGTAGGATGAGAACTAAAATGTAATTAGGGTGGGCTGGAGGCAAATGTCACATCTGTCACTGTGTTCATGCAAGGGTGGGATGTGGCAATGGGAAGCTTGAACACATGTACCTCTCAGAGGGGGAAGGGGCTGCCTATACTCTCCAGCACTATAGCTATAGATTATACTGCACAGTTGGCAACATTCACTTAAAGGGACATTTATTCTAACATTTTCTGTATATGAAAGAACAGTTACACACATTACACCTATATTTTGGAAACTAAAAGCCATTTCCAGTCTCCCTAGTATGTTATATTGTGCATCTAACTCACTAAAGCTCACTCATATCTGTATTCTTTAGGAAATCGATTGCAAAGAATAATATAGGAACTTCTGATTAGTGCAACAGAGGGGAATTCATTGCACAATGACTGGGATTTCTGTAGCATACGGATGATCTGATAAAACATAACTTACCCAGCGTAATGACTGATAGAAGCAGCAAGAGCATTTCCTGACCCTCCAGGTAAAATGGCAAGTGGCTTTTTAATGGCACTAGCCCAGTCAGGTCTCTCCATGATCCCATTAATGACCTAAGGAGCAGGTGTAATGGAGAGGTGTTAATGACAGCTGTATATCTATCATCCATAGACTTTTTGCTGGTAGAAAACAACCAGTATTACCAAATACTCTGAGTATCCTGTCTTTAAAAGGGGCATGAAACCAAATTATTTATTTCATGATCCAAAGTATTGTACAATAAAAAAAAAAACGATACTATCAAATTGACTTTGTTCTGTTGGTATACTTTGTTGAAGAGCAGGTAGGTAGGCTTGGGAGCGTGAATGTGTTTAGAGCACTATATGGCAGCCTTTTTTTAAGAATGTTTTTATTAAAGGGATACTGAACCCACGTTTTCTTTCATGATTCAGATAGAGCATAACATTTTAAGCAACTTTCTAATTTACTCCTATTATCATTTTTTCTTCGTTCTCTTGCTATCTTAATTTAAAAAGCAGGAATGGGATGCATGGGAACCAGCCCATTTTTGGTTGAGAACCTGGGTTATGCTTGCTTATTGGTGGGTAGATGTAAACCTCCAATAAGCAAGCACTATCCATGGTGCTGAACCTAAAATGGGCTGGCTGCTAAGATATATATACCTGCTTTTAAAATAAAGATAGCAAGAGATGAAGAAAAATTGGTAATAGGAGTTAATTATAACATTTCAAGCTCTATCTGAATCATGAGAGAAAAAAATTGGGTTTAGTGTCCCTTTAATTTTATGCATTGTTCAAGCACTACTGATCTTTGCATTCTTGCAAAAGAGCTGTCACATATTTGTTCAGACATATGCACACTAAATACCTAGGTATCCTCTTCAACAAAGAATCAAAGGGACAGCAAAGTCAAAATTAAAAACTTTAATGATTCCTATAGACAATACAGTTTTAAACTACTTTCCAATTACTTGTTGAAGAGTAGGTAAGGGAGCAGCCATGCACTGCTGGGGGCTAGCTGAAAAACATATGGTGAGCCAATGACAAGAGGATATATGCGTAACATCCAGCAGTGCATTGCTGCTCTTGAGCATACCTAGGTGTGATTTTCAACAAAGGATACAAAGACAACACAAAGCAAATTTGATAATAGAATTCAATTGGAAAATTGTTTAAAATTGTATGTTCTATCTGAATTATGAAATAAAAAATTTGGGGTTTTGTGTCACTTTAAATGAACGTTTAAATGCTCTTTTTTGCAACACATTGCAGCTCTGGCGTAGGACATGGTCAGTGAGCCAATGAAGAGCAGCATGCCCAGGGAGCTGACCA
Source organism: Bombina bombina (assembly GCF_027579735.1). Lineage (NCBI taxonomy): Eukaryota > Metazoa > Chordata > Amphibia > Anura > Bombinatoridae > Bombina > Bombina bombina. The sequence goes on along the minus strand of NC_069499.1, from coordinate 1,554,684,511 downwards.
ATCACCAGCTGTGTACTTCTCAGTTATGTTCTGCGGTTCCTGACAGGGACAGTAGCTTTTCCTGTGCTAAATGAGCTGATGTTTTTGTTTCATGCTGCCATCAACCAATTAATACAGTGATATTAGTATGCAGCTAGCTTCATGGCACGTTTAAACAGCCATTATTATATTGCAAATGTATGATAAAATATATTTAATTTCCAGGTCCCTGTACCTCAAACATCAGCCCGTCTCCTGACATCACTACGATAATATTATAACGGGACAGGTCCTCGTCACGCACCAGTTCTTGTGCCTGGTTTTGGCGCTCTGCGGATCCAAGAGAAATAAAAAATTTACTAGAAAACGCAAAGAAATAAGACAACCACTTCAAAAGCTACCTTAAAAAATTGTTAAAGAGATATGAAAGCCAACAATTTTCTTTCATGAGTCAGTAAAGCGGAACATTTTTAAAACAATTTACTTCTTTTATCAAATTGACTTCATTCTCATGCTATTCTTTGTTTAAGAGAATACCTAGGTAGGTCATGTACACATGTCTGGAGAACTATATGGCAGCAATTTTGCAAGGATACTTTAAAGCGTTAACATAAAGTACTCCTAAGTCTACTAACCTGCTTATCAAGTAAGGTACAATGAGAACAAAGTAAATTGGAAAGTTTTTTTTTTTTTTTAAATTGTACACTCTATCTGACTCATGAAAGAAAATTGTTGGCTTTCATATCTCTTTAACATTTTTTAAGGTAGCTTTTGAAGTGGTTGTCTTATTCTTTGCGTTTTCTAGTAAATTTTTTATTTCTCTTGGATCCGCAGAGCGCCAAAACCAGGCACAAAACTGGTGCGTGACGAGGACCTGTCCCGTTATAATATTATCGTAGTGATGTCAGGAGACGGGCTGATGTTTGAGGTACAGGGACCTGGAAATTAAATATATTTTATCATACATTTGCAATATAATAATGGCTGTTTAAACGTGCTGAAGCTAGCTGCATACTAATATCACTGTATTAATTGGTTGATGGCAGCATGAAACAAAAACATCAGCTCATTTAGCACAGGAAAAGCTACTGTCCCTGTCAGGAACCGCAGAACATAACTGAGAAGTACACAGCTGGTGATTGGTCAGCTCCCTGGGCATGCTGCTCTTCATTGGCTCACTGACCATGTCCTACGCCAGAGCTGCAATGTGTTGCAAAAAAGAGCATTTAAACGTTCATTTAAAGTGACACAAAACCCCAAATTTTTTATTTCATAATTCAGATAGAACATACAATTTTAAACAATTTTCCAATTGAATTCTATTATCAAATTTGCTTTGTGTTGTCTTTGTATCCTTTGTTGAAAATCACACCTAGGTATGCTCAAGAGCAGCAATGCACTGCTGGATGTTACGCATATATCCTCTTGTCATTGGCTCACCATATGTTTTTCAGCTAGCCCCCAGCAGTGCATGGCTGCTCCCTTACCTACTCTTCAACAAGTAATTGGAAAGTAGTTTAAAACTGTATTGTCTATAGGAATCATTAAAGTTTTTAATTTTGACTTTGCTGTCCCTTTGATTCTTTGTTGAAGAGGATACCTAGGTATTTAGTGTGCATATGTCTGAACAAATATGTGACAGCTCTTTTGCAAGAATGCAAAGATCAGTAGTGCTTGAACAATGCATAAAATTAAAGGGACACTAAACCCAATTTTTTTCTCATCATGATTCAGATAGAGCTTGAAATGTTATAATTAACTCCTATTACCAATTTTTCTTCATCTCTTGCTATCTTTATTTTAAAAGCAGGTATATATATCTTAGCAGCCAGCCCATTTTAGGTTCAGCACCATGGATAGTGCTTGCTTATTGGAGGTTTACATCTACCCACCAATAAGCAAGCATAACCCAGGTTCTCAACCAAAAATGGGCTGGTTCCCATGCATCCCATTCCTGCTTTTTAAATTAAGATAGCAAGAGAACGAAGAAAAAATGATAATAGGAGTAAATTAGAAAGTTGCTTAAAATGTTATGCTCTATCTGAATCATGAAAGAAAACGTGGGTTCAGTATCCCTTTAATAAAAACATTCTTAAAAAAAGGCTGCCATATAGTGCTCTAAACACATTCACGCTCCCAAGCCTACCTACCTGCTCTTCAACAAAGTATACCAACAGAACAAAGTCAATTTGATAGTATCGTTTTTTTTTTTATTGTACAATACTTTGGATCATGAAATAAATAATTTGGTTTCATGCCCTTTTAAAGACAGGATACTCAGAGTATTTGGTAATACTGGTTGTTTTCTACCAGCAAAAAGTCTATGGATGATAGATATACAGCTGTCATTAACACCTCTCCATTACACCTGCTCCTTAGGTCATTAATGGGATCATGGAGAGACCTGACTGGGCTAGTGCCATTAAAAAGCCACTTGCCATTTTACCTGGAGGGTCAGGAAATGCTCTTGCTGCTTCTATCAGTCATTACGCTGGGTAAGTTATGTTTTATCAGATCATCCGTATGCTACAGAAATCCCAGTCATTGTGCAATGAATTCCCCTCTGTTGCACTAATCAGAAGTTCCTATATTATTCTTTGCAATCGATTTCTTAAAGAATACAGATATGAGTGAGCTTTAGTGAGTTAGATGCACAATATAACATACTAGGGAGACTGGAAATGGCTTTTAGTTTCCAAAATATAGGTGTAATGTGTGTAACTGTTCTTTCATATACAGAAAATGTTAGAATATAATGTCCCTTTAAGTGAATGTTGCCAACTGTGCAGTATAATCTATAGCTATAGTGCTGGAGAGTATAGGCAGCCCCTTCCCCCTCTGAGAGGTACATGTGTTCAAGCTTCCCATTGCCACATCCCACCCTTGCATGAACACAGTGACAGATGTGACATTTGCCTCCAGCCCACCCTAATTACATTTTAGTTCTCATCCTACTTGAGCTGGTGTACTGTCCCCAGGGA